>NC_056732.1:958028402-958165902 GCF_019279795.1 Protopterus annectens
GGATGTGTTGCAACATACCCTTATGCAGGAATAAGACATCAGGAACAGAAATGGATGTAGCCATGTACTTATAGCTCGCAACACACACACTGCCAGTGTAATATCCGACACAGGACCTGTGTGGTGGACAGAAAACACATGATAGGCACACCTCTGTCCAGCAAGAGGATAGGCCCACAGTAGTGAGCTATGCAGACAGACTGAATTCCAATGTAAACTAGTATGCACACACACACACACACACACACACACACACACACACACACACACACACACACACACACACACACACCCCGTAACACCAGTACTATACAAAGCATAATAGCACTCTGCTAACAGTCTGTCTGTATGTCCTGATCCTCCTCCATATATGTGACTTCCCTGAGTGTGCAGGTTCTCCTGTAAGAGGTATTGCTACCTGCTGTATGTAACATTGATGCCCACACACATGAAGGATGTCCATCACACAGGAAATGTACAGGAAATATGCCCACATGATGTAGGGAGTCATAGTGGGTGGTTGCCATGACAGTGGTAATTGGAAGTACTACACATGTGTACTCAGAGATATATATATATATATATATATATATAGATATAGATATATATATATATATATATATATATATATATATATATATATATATATATATATATATATATATATATATATATATATATATATATATATATATATATATATGGGTCTACTTTACATTACCGAACCGACACTTCACCGACACACAAAACACCGACCCCAAATAACCGAAAACACACAACACCGACAACTCACAAAACCGAACACAATTACACCGACACAAACAACGTAAACTACACATGACACACAATGACATATCCACTAACCCTAACCCAAACCCTAACCCTAAGGTCCGACAATATCGCACACTTAACCTACCTGCACCCTAACCCTAACTCACTTATCCCACCCTAAAACATAAAGCCCGTCACTATCGCACACTCACCCTACCCGCACTCTAAACCTAACTCACTTAACCCGTCCCTAAACTACAGTCCGTCACTATCACACACTTACCTTACCTGAACCCTAACTCCGACACTACCACACACTCACCTTTCCCACACCCTAACCCAAAATCCCACAATATCGCACACTTACCTGACTGCTCCTAACTCCGTCACTATCGCACACTTACCGAGTCGCGCTCACACGTTACCCTTGTCGGTCTTTCAGCTGTCGGCAAATCACCTTTTCGATCAACTTGCTTGTCGGTCATTTCGTCTCGGTCTTCTTGGTGTCGGTGAAGTGTCTGTTCGGTAATGTAAAGGGGACCCATATATATATATATATATATATATATATATATATATATATATATATATATATATATGGCTATCTGGATAAGAACATGTCCATATATTTCCATCATATGTCCTGGACATGGAGTGTAGCCCTACCCCAGCCCCTATAGTCCCAAAGTCATAGTGCAAGGGGATGTCAGGTATATATAGCAGGTATATTAATAGACTATTGCTACCGTCATTGGGATTGTCTTCACAGACATGGTGTGTGTGGAAGGTGACATTTGCTCATAACATGTGTGCCATTGGCTACTGACAGACACCCTAAGGATATCATTGTACAGTACCTGCATATATAGCAGGCTCGACAGCCAAGTCACAGCACAGGGTAGGATACACCTGTGGGAAAATGCATAACCACAACCAATGTGAACACAGCCACATCCACATATGGTACGCTAGCTTAATAGTATAGTATATGGACTATCTGTTCAACACCATCCTCATATGTGCCACTCACAGAATGACCTTTGGCTTTATTAGAAAAGCTCACCAGACTCTGCTACACTTTGCTGTGAAGGAAAGGTTAGTTTGATTTTTATTTGTTGTATTTTGTATTACTTTATTGCCTTTTTATATATTGAATACTGTGATTTGTTTTCTTTACCTTGCGTTTTATTTGTATTCTGCTTTTAACTGCATATTAAAACTTCAAAAGAGACCACAGCTCTGTCTCTTGTGAGTCAGGCAGAAATTTTTCCCCACCCACCTACCCGCTTACTACTGTGTTCTTAAATACCACTGTCTTTCTAGTTGCCTACCTCTTATGTTAATTTGACCATATATCTCATTTCCTCTCTGCTTTCACTGGCTTGTGTAAGTAAGCACACAATTATTTTGTGAAATTACTCCCATTCAACTATATAAATTTATTGGCCATCCTACTGTATTCCATAGTATCAGAATACAAAAGTGACCACCCCCTTTCAATCTATCTTGATGTTTTAAAAATAGTGACTCTCCACTAAAACTTAACTTTTTAGACAGGTAAAACTTAAGTTACCTACTTTCACATCTAACTTATCTGGTGCTCACTGCAGTGTTTAGGATAAACCATTTGTTTCCATCTTACCTTTAGGCATCCCTGTAACTAGCACTTGCTCTCATACCTGCTGGAAAGCACTAGGAAGCCTTAAACTGATACAAGCACTCAACTCTCCTTGTTAATAGGAGAAATTAATCGTAGGCACTAAACAGCCTCTGGTGATTTCTCCTGTCCACCTGGTGAATCTGGTGCAGCAATTGCCTCATGTACACAGACAACCCTCTCCTCCTACCACCCAACACTACAACCTGTGAGAGATGCACTTACATAGCCAAACTGGAAGCAAAGCTGTCTCCACCCAAGATTGTGCTAGACAGTCAAAAGGAGAAGGTTAACACCCGAACTACACCTCAAGCAACACATAACCCTTCTAAACCCACACCACCAACACCCACGCATAGCAACATTAAATCCACATAATTGTAACCTGCCCAAGCAACAAGGATATCTGAAGCTGAAATGCAAACAAACACCAATCACAACCAAGGTGTCACATAGCTCACAACACCAGTGTGCCACCCAGCAACAGCCCCTAAGTCATGACAATGTACCTAACACTTTAGTCATAGGTGACTCTATAGTCAGGCACACTGATGTCCCACTCACCAGGCTGCACAAGGAGAAAATTACAGTCAGCTGCCTGTCGGGTGCCAGGATCCGCCACATAACACATGCACTCAAGTCACTCCACAACAAGTACAAAAATGACTCTGTCATTGTCCATGTTGGACTGAATGACTTGAGACGTACCTCCTGGACTACATGAAAAGAGACATGGAAGAGCTCTCGAATCATGTGGCCCAGACAGGTATGACCCTAGCCCTGAGTGGCATCGTGCCTTTGCTCAGAATGATACCACAATATAAGGACAAAAGGATTGACTTCAACAATTGGCTAAGCTTCTGGTGTCATTCAAAGGGGATCCAGTATCTGCCTGCCTAGGATGACATGATCGACAGACCACGATGCACCAGAGATGGTTTGCACCTGTCATCCCTGGGATTCAGGTTACTGGCTAAGGCTCTTGCCACTCCTATAGTGTCTTTTTTAGGCAAAGTTCAAAGGACAAAACCACCACCATAACAGGTACAAGCATGCAAATTCTGAAGGTAACGCTACTCAATGCTAGAAGTCTAAACCACAAAATGCACTTTCTCGAGGCACTCCTAAAAATGGAGAACATCAATATTTGTGCAGTAACTGAGACCTGGTTCAAGGCTCCAGAGAGGACCCCTGTAATACCAGGCTACAACTCTTACCACACTTTTCGGCCACCAAACCAGGACCAAAACTCTAAAGGTGGAGGAGTGTCCATATACACCAAGGATATTCACACCACCAGGCTACTTGCCCAACACAATGCATCTGAAATTCTCCAGGTGCAACTAACACTAGGTAGGACTGCAATCCAAATTTTAGCTTGCTACAGATCCTCCACCATGCCCCAATATTCTCACTACACCTTTCTAAACATACTAGAAAATATTAAGATACAACCAAACACCCTAATACTGGGTGATTTCAACTACCCTGCCATTAACTGGGAAAACTACTCATGTACCAACACCTTTGCCCAATGGTTCTTGGAATTCATACATTCCAATGCCCTACATCAACTAATTCATAGTCCCACCAGGGGCTCCAATATCCTAGACCTGGTCATTACCAACATGGGAAATTGATGCTCCACACCTATGGTCACCCCCTCATTGGTCAGGTCTGACAATAAGCTAATCACCCTTAACATCCACATCCCACCCCCAACCCCATTAAGGAAACCTCCATAAAAAAACTTCTCCAAAGCCAACTTCATGTTACAAAAGTCAGAAGTGACAAACTTCATGACACACATGCAGACAGGAACTTAAAGTTCGACTGCTCTATCCTACACTAAGGTACTGTATGAGCACATCCACTCATGCATGAATCATGCCATCCCAAATAGAACCAAGATGCTCTCCTTTAAAAAAAAAGGAAGCCAATCTGGTGGTCCCCCTGCCATAAACAAACTTTACAACAGAAGGAAGAAACTATTGCAGAAAAGAGGAAAATCCCAGGATGCAAAAAAAACCCCTTACCCGCCTCAGTAAGAAGCTGAGATCCCTCATAAAATCCTCCAAAGCTAGTTATGAAAATAAAATTTCCAAAGATTCCAAAGACAACCACATAGCATTCTGTAACTATGTCAAGAATCTAAATGGCAATGCTCAGATCTGCTCTGAGATACAACAGAATGGCATTAAATATACTGATCCCAAGGATATTGCCAATATCCTGACAGATCAATTCAATGCCAACTTCAACCCCATCTCTCCCCCCTAAGCGGCCCATCTCAGTACCGGATGATTGCCAAATTCTGGTAATAACGGCCACACACGTAAAGAAACACACTCTCCAAAGCTAAGAATACAGCCTCCATGAGACCAGATGACATCCTGGGCTGTGTTTTACATGAACTACAAAATGAACTGGCACCTCACCTAAGTGTCATATTTAATCATACCCTCACCTCAGGCTTCATGCCCACTGAGTGGTGCACAGCTACAGTTATCCCACTCCACAAGGGGAGATCCACCTTGGATCCCGGGAACTACCGCCCCATCAGTCTGACGAGCCTGATCTGCAAGGCCATGAAATGTATTATCATGGAACTTATCAATAAAGACATTGGAAACCTTCAAACACTGGACCCCACCCAGTTTGAGTTTGTGAACGACTGATCTTGTCTCCTGAACTTGATTGACTTCTTCGAATCAGTCTCCAGAGCCGTGGATGATAGTAAGGCAGTCCACACAGCCTATCTGGACCTCAACAAGGCCTTTGACACCATCCCCCACTCTGGAATCATAGATAGACTTACTAAGCTGGGCATTAATCCCTACGTTGCTTGATGGGTTGCCAACTGGCTTACTGACAGAACCCACACTGTAAAAGTAGCTGACTCCAAATTCATCTCCAGACATGTGACAAGTGGAGTACCTCAGGGTTCAGTCCTGGAGCCTCTCTTGTTTGTCATCTACTTCTCTGAAGTACAGGCCAACACTAAGGGACTCTGGCTAACAAAGTTCACAGATGAGTACAAACTGGGAGCCATTATTGAATCCGCAAATTATGTGGATACTCTACAAACGGGCTTTACAGAAACAGATGCTTGGTGCCAGAGCCATGGGCTCAAGCTCAATGCCAAGAAATGTATAGTTATCCCCTTTGGGAAAAAAACATGTAATCATGAATTACCACATAGGTGGCAGTAAAAGTGTGATAAGAGACTTAGGGACAGAGGTGGACAGTGGTCTCACCTTCGATAACCACATCGCCACAACAGTCAGGAAATCCTTCTATGTGGCACATCTCATCACTAAGGGCTTTTCATCCAGAAAAAAGGAGGTTATTGTCCCACTGTACTCATCACTCATTAGACCCATTATAGAATACAATAGCCCATTTGGTATGTACCTCTCAAGACATCTGCAAAAACTGGAAAGGCCGCAGAAATTCCTCACAAAATGAATCACAGGCCTAAAGCAGATGCCCTGTGCTGACCACCTTAAAAAACTCCAGCTATATTCTGTCGCATATCGTCTACACAGAGGCGATCTCTGCTTAACACACAAGGCTATGTCAAACCCAGAGCTGCTGGACATGCTACACTTAAAGAAATCCCAATCCCTCAGAGCCACATGCTCCAGGAATCTGAACCTTGTCATCACAATAAACAAAACATTCTGGAAGGGATAGGTTTCTGACCCAGAGACTCCCCAGATTCTGGAATAGACTGCCCATACATGTCAAGCAAAGTGCCTCTTTGGCCCTCTTCAAAAGGAACCTTGATGATTGGATGGGAGAAAGGAAATTCACCCCGGGGATCATGTTATTCACCCTGCGAGGCAGGGGTCCAGGAAAGTAAATAGTGTGAGAAGAAATAGCCAGGGAATTGTTATGGCTAGGCTTGTATAGGCCCTAGGGCTGATAGCCTAGTACCAACCTATGAACCTATGACTCTACATTTATGGGGCTGCTACACAGTTTGGTGTAATGTCTGTCTGTGGTATGGGACATATGTGTGTATGGCCCTATAAACATGTACGGCAAAATGGTACCATACAGTGGGCAACATGTAACATCAAATAGAAGGGGAGCTAGAACAATGACATCTACTACAGTCTGTACACAGGTCCAAGTACATATTAACAATACACACACTGCTGACATTCACCATCACTACACAGACCTCAGTACTGTACAAAAATCCACATAATGTCCAGGTTATTGCATGAAATGTAACCCCTACTTTACATGACATGTGTAGCAAACTGATATACCAATGGCTTGTTATCGGATATGATGAGACTATTTACAGTGTACAGCACATATGCACCACTTCATGCAGGACATATGTACAAAGGATGACAGAGGTGTGGCTGACAGCACATACACAGGGCCAGTATAGACATGTTGCTGTGATACCCTCATAAATCTACCATTGTAACAGGGTTTGTTGCAACATATGTCCAATGAGGTATATGTAGTCAGTAACTGTCATGGCTTTCACCATCTACAGTCTGCAATCCTCACACTGCCAAGGCTTTTGACACCATCCCCCACTCTGGAATTATACATAAACTCACTAAACTAGGTATAAATCCCTATGTCACAAGATGGGTTGCCAACTGGCTCACTGACAGAACCCACACTGTGAAAGTAGCAGACTCCAAATCAGACTTCAGACCAATGACAAGTGGAGTACCACAGGGTTCAGTCCTGGGTCCTCTCCTGTTTGGTATGTACTTCTCTGAAGTACAGGTTAACACAGAAGGTCTTTTACTAACAAAGTTCGCAAATAACTGCAAACTAGGAGCCATAATCGAAACTCCTAATGATGTGGACATCCCACAAAAGGGCCTCACTGAGACAGATGCCTAGTGTCAAAGCCATGGCCTCAAGCTCAATGCCAAAAAGTGCATTGTCATCCCCTTTGATAAAAACTCTGTACCCATGAACTACAAAATAGGCGGTAGTATACTTAACGCTGAAAGTGTGATAAGAGACCTTGGGACACAGGTGGACAGTAGTTTCTCCTTTGATAATCACATTGCCACAATAGTCAGGAAATCCTTTTACGTGGCACACCTCATCACAAAAGGTTTCTCATCCAGAAAAAAAGAGGTCATTGCTCACCTCTACTCATCACTCATTACACCCATTATAGAGTACAATGTCCCTTTTGTTATGTACCTCACAAGACATCTACAACAACTGGAAAGGCCGCAGAAATACCTCACAAAGAAGATTACAGGCCTCAAACAGATGCCCTACGCAGACCATCTAAAAAAACTCCAGTTTTACTCCATCGCATATCACCTACTCAGAGGTGATCTCTGCCTAACATACAAAGCTATGTCATACCCAGAGCTGTTGGACAGGCTCTATTTAAAGAAATCCCAAATCCCCGAGCTACACGCTCTAGGGACCTAAACCTTGTCACTACATTAAACAAAACATGCTGGAGGGATAGATTCCTGTCCCAGAAACTTCCCATACTCTGGAATAAACTACCTATCTATATCAAACAAAGCTCCTCATTAGCACTCTTCAAGAAAAATCTTGATGATTGGATGGGAAATAGGAAATTCACCCCGGGGATCACCTCTGTGGCTCTGCTCGACAGTGGCACAGGAAAATAATTTTCTTGGGTGGCAAAAGCCAGGGTACCTTTTTGGCTCGGCTTGTATAGGCCCTAGGGCCGATAGCCTAGTACCTACCTATGAACCTATGAACTATCTTCTGCATTCCACAGATAGATACATCATGGCTAACACATGAAACCAAAGGTACAACACTGCCCAGTCTGCAAATGACCCTTCAAATGGGGATTCCTCATATACATGGAACTGACATGGCAGGTATTGCGACATGTACGACAGGCATATACAGACATACACTGTTAAACCAACATTACTCCATATGCAGTATAGCAGCACTTACAATCAGTAGTCAGGTCAGGCACATCCCCTCCTGTTTGTTGCCCTCTTTCCACAATGTATGTTGTTAGAGGTAAATCCCCAACCCGTCTGAGATGCTGTTTGCCAAATGACACTTCTAGTTCCTGCTCACAGTGACAGACAAGGGCCAACACCAACATGATGTTCCCAGGTATTGGAGTATGTTTCCATGCAATTGGCTATGGGATTGTTACCACAGCTGTTCCACATGCAATCAGCTATGAGAGGGCTACAATTCGTGCAGAGGCCATCAGCTGATCATGAGCATCACTTAAAATACACATGCTGCTGCCTAAGCAAATCAGGTGTGGGCCTCCACATCCACCAGAGAGGGACTGGGGGAGGCAGACAGAGGCGAATACATGTCAGAGTGGAGTGGGATGGAAAAATTGAAGATGTTTGTGTCATACACCTACCAGCACAGGGTATCAAACCCCGACAGCTATGTAGTGCTATTACAGTTCAATGCAGTTATTGGATGCACCACATGGGTTATCTGGTGGTGAGCACTCAAAACATATATGTGATGGTGAGTGACATCTGCAACAGGGATACAGTAGATATACAGTAGGTGATGTACACATGCCTGTCTGCATAACAGATGCCAGCATAAACACAGGCACACTCACACAGAGATGCACACACATTAACACTCTTGGCAGGGCCAAGAGTTCAACTCATCACTAGTGGGATTGCCACAACACAACAATGTGCAGGCAACACATGCACCACATGGGTCATACAGAGGTTGTATGGGCAGTGAGTATGAGGGGGTGTCAGACATCAGACAGCATGCTTCACTGTGCGCTGGGGGGTGTATTGAGTGCAGATGTGGACTTACGCACCATACAACACACATACGAACACACAGGGTGCCAGTTCTGACATGCATGGGTGCATGTCTGCATGGGTGTGTAGTGGTCAACAGTACCATAAGGCTATACAAGGGTAGGCAATGGGTATACCTTGGCATCAGGCCAGATGACAATGGTCTGCATTGTGGCTCAGGCATGTAGCTTCTGCATTTGCCCACACAGATGGGTATTGCATCCCTCATCCAGTCACCTGGGTGACTATTGTGTGTGGCCAATGCTGTGCATCACTTGCCATGTATGTGTTCCCTAGTGCATGATTTGGATGGTGTATAGGACATGTGGAACTGTACCTGGGGTGTCTGTCCCATGCTGTGAACACAGATTATCATCAGATGTGCCAGTCTTGCCCAACTGTGGCAGAGACTGGTAATGGTCAGCAGGTTTATCCTGCACCTACATTGATAGCATGCTAACAGCATTTTCTGATGTCAGTGTCATCTGTCCATACAGGGCATGTTGGCAGGCATGGAATGTCCATTGTGAGTCACATGTGAAGGCACTGTGGGCTTGCTAACTGTGATTGGCTGGCCTTGATGTCACATGTATGGGTATGGCTTTGCACCCCAGCCTCTCAGTTATTTATATCTGCTATCCCTGTATGGTTGACATTGTGATATATAGTAGGGCCACCATAAATGAAATAAGCAAAACCCCTCCACATTGCCCACAGGTGTCACACACTCACAACCACCTCTACACAGGATATGAGTTACAAACACACACACACACACACACACACACACACACACACACACACACACACACACACACACACACACACACACCTCTGTCATGTCTGGGAGTAGGACCCCTGCATAACTAGTTTACTACACTACAGCACTAGGCATTTATAGTACGCGCCATGGACATTAATGAAGTGCATTTTCCCCAAAGGTGTATTTCACAATTAATGACATCAGCAGGATTACCAAAGTAGGGCATTTATAATGCACTGTGAGTGAGTAGCCTATAATGCATTGCTCCATACACAGACACTGAAACACACACAAAACTTCTGGAACTGCCATGGATGGAGATGGAACCCTACCACCATTCTAAATCACACGACAGCAGTATGCAGTTACAGGATGTGCTGCGGTTATTACTAGGCTATCACTTTCCCAGAGGTGTATTTCTAGGTGAGTGGCATCAGCAGCCTTGCCAAAGTTGAGTATATGTATTGTATGGAGTGTGAGTAGCCTACAAAGCATTGCTGTCTACTCAGTCAGACACACACAGACACAGTTGCCAGGTCTGAGGTTTGAACACCTACATAACTAGTTTATTACACTACAGCAGTTACAGGATGCACTAAGGCAATTACTAGGCTATCACTTTCCCAGAGGTGTATTTCTAGGTGAGTGACATCAGCAGCCTTGCCAAAGTCTAGTATCTGTATTGTACGGAGTGTGAATAGCCTAAAAAGCATTTCTCTCTTCTCAGTCAGACACACACACACACACACACACACACACACACACACACACACACACACACACACACACACATAGTTGTCAGGTCTGGGGTTTGAACATCTACCTAACTAGTTTATCACACTGCAACAGTACGCAGTTACAGAACACGCTACGGCAATTACTGGGCTATCATTTTTCCAGAAGTGTATTTCTAGGTGAGTGGCATCAGCAGCCTTGCCAAGATTGAGCATATGTATTGTACGGAATGTGGGTAGCCTAACAGGCATTTCTCTCTACACATTCAGAGACAAACAGGTACACAAACAAACACATGCTCACACAATTGACAGGTCTGGGGTTAGTACTACTACCTAACTAGTCTATCACTACAGTAATACACAGTTATGGGACACGCTATGCATATTACTGAGCTATAGCTTTCCCAAAGGTGTATTACACATTGGATGACCTCAGCAGGCTTGCCATAATACTGCTATGGGGAGGGCGGTATGTACATGGGCCATAACCCATTCATGTAGGGTTGACATGCCACACGCAGGCACAAATGGGGTCATATGTCACAGGTATGTGTATACAGCTGCTAGATGACTACTTCCTTGTACAGTCATGTTGCACAGCTGGCACATGCACCACATAGCCTGTCATGCTGACAGATACTGGTGGCTAGTATCTACAGTGAGTGATATCTGCACCTCATGTGTTTGGGGCCCTTTGGCTGTGTGCTGTGAGGGACAGACCCAGATGGCTCCTTGTCACAGTCACCCCCTTCCACACATCTATGTCCATCTACCTTTTCCTTATTATAGTGTGTTTTCCTTGCATATGTGTCTGTATTCCTATCCACTGAGTGTGAGAGGCAGGAGTGGTGCATACTGACATGTGCCTGCACTAAGAACTGCGACTGCCAGATATGTCTGGTCCACTGGTGTTTGCAGACATGGCCTTCATGTTTTTAAGTGTGTGAGCATGCCCAGTATGACCTTTCAGTATGCTGTTGACTGACATAGCCTTCATTTCTCTGTGTGTGTGAGCATGCCCAGTATGGGCATCTGTATTGCATATGTGGATCAAGTCCAGGTAGTTTGTACTGCGGTGCTGACCTTTGTGTTGCACACCGACAGGTAGCATGCTGTGTCTTGCAGGGTATCCATCGGTCATTTGGCATTGACTGTTGCTACATTTCTGCATAGTTGGGTGGGGCACATGACTGTTTCTGCATTTCTACACAGGAGTGGTGGGGGCACACCTGACTGTTACTATAAGTGTACATAGGATGGGGGGCACACATGACACTTGTACACATTTTCCAGGACTGTACTGGTATGTCAGGTATTCCATTTCAGTCTGTAGTCTTACCTATAGTGCTGGCTAGAGGCATACCAGTGTACTACAGATCATAGCTTTAATTACATATTAGTTTCTGACTTCCTAGCCTTCACAACTTACATCCAACTGCCTGGCCTGCTGTAGTCTGCCTGTGTAGGCCTGGGGGAGGGGATACCCATAGGGCTCATTCAGAGACCATAGTACAGCATCTGTTTGTGTTTGTCTCCACCTGTCCTGCTGGCTGAAACTGTTGTTGGGTATGTGCACCTTCCTGACTGGCAAGTGGGGGTCTTATGGACACACATGTCCCTCAGCCCATTTCCTGCAGTGGGTTTTGTCACCTTGTGGAGTACTGGCTATTATGGTGGCTCCAGTATGTGTTACAGATCTCATGGTGCCACTATGGGTTTATACTGTCTGCTGCCATAACATTCACCCACTCAATTCTCTTGCATGTTTACATCCATACCATAGCTACAGATAACAACACATTCTACTCCATTTGGCAATTGGTAGGCTGATTGACTTACCTTGAAGGTGTGCCAGACTTGAGGATGGTGTTGGAGGGCTGCGTATGTAGGATGAGCATAGAACACTCCCTACACATGGTTGAGCACAGGTAGTGTCATGTTTGGCATCCCTTTTACTGTCTGTGCGAGTCAGAGAGAGATGTCATTCCCTGGGTCCCTACTGTGTCAGTGCATATGCTATGCGTTGCCTCTTTGCCAAGGCCATATCATACTGGGCACACCCCCTTCTTCCTACTGGGGCAGGCTCGGGTTGTTCCTCATCCGAGTCACTCTGTGCCTGCACACGCCTTAGCATTGGTGGGGGGGGGGCAGCGTGGTCCTGCCCCATGCTGGTCCTGCTGCAGCTGTTTCCGCAGGATCATATTGTGTAGCATAGCACATAACATAAAAGTTTGGGTACATGTAGCTGGTGAGTAATGCAAGGCTCCACCAGATGTGTCCAGACACTGGAACCGTGACCTGAGCATCCCAAACACATGCTCTATTATATATCTGGCCTGTCCATGTGCCCCATTATGGCTTTGTTGTTCAGGTGTGTGTGCATTTCTGATGGGTGTCATCAGCCACGGCTTCAGTGAGTACCCAGCATCCCCCACTAGGTGACAGTAGGGGATGTTCACATTGGCAAATCTGTGGTACAGCTGCATGGGATGCCATATGTGTGAACCTTCATAGCTTCCAGGGCAGCCAGCACACACATTCATTATAATGCCCTGGGCAGTTGATGGAGGAAATGCCCCTGTGGTTGATGTAGGCCCTACCCTGCTCACCAGGTGGTGCTTTGATGCGTAAGTGCGTGCAGTCTATAGCATCAAGTACGCCAGGGTAGTCTGCTATTTGGTGGAAGAGACGCATATTGCTGGTCAACACCTCACGTGTGTTGAGGAAATATATGTGCTCACTGGCATGTGCTGACATGGCATCCAGGAACTGGTAGAATACTCTGGATGCTGATACCTGTGAGATGCCCATGCTATCCCCAGTTGTGCTTTGGCAGGTACCTGTGGCTAGTATACCTACACATACCTACACATACCTTGGTATCCACTGGGATGGGATCCCCTCGGCCAGTTTGATGTGTCAGGTGTGGCCAGCACAGCTCAATGATTTGCTGTAGGAGGTCTCTGTCCACCCTATAGCACTCCACTATCTCCAGCTCATGTAGCCCCTGGTAGGTTACCCTGGGTCTGTACACTCTTCTCTGTCTCCTCACTGTGGTTTGTTCAGCAGCATTCACATCCTCACCACCCTCCGCCTCTTGCACATGTTGTTCTATGTTGCCTGCTGTAGCTCTTCACATTTTGTAGGTTTGTTTGTTAAAATTTCTCTGCTTGTATACCCCGGTGGTGTACAGTATGGAAAAAACAGGGGGGAAGGTGTTTGCTTAGTTTATAGTGGTGTTCTGGGCTGGGCTGGTCTGCTGCCTGTGTAATTAGCTGATTCTGATACATTTCACCTGGCAGCTCAGCTAGTTCTCCTTGATTACCTTCCTACTGCTGTTTTCCCTTCTCATTGCCTCCCTGTTTAAGCCTGTGTGCACGCCACACAAGCAGAGTGCTCAAATGTGCACAGAGCTGCTATTTCCTGGTTTAGCTTCCTTTTTCTTCCTGTGAAGCATGGTGCATGGCACGCACACCCACTTACACTTTATAAGGAGTGCTAGGCAGTTCGGACACACCACTAGCTCAGCTGTGCTAAGCTAGGAGCAGTCCCGAGCCACAGGGCTCCAATCCACTTACAGTATGCCTGACACACACCCCCATGATGTCACCTACATCCTAGTCTTGCACCCAGCTATTTCTACTGTTACACTCTTGTGATCTGCCTCACACCCTGGGGAAATCTGGGATTCACTATCCTTCCCCTCATTTGCATAGGATTGCCTGCTAATGAATAGTTACATGTCCCACACTGAGCCTCCCCCCTTAGCAACCATTACTCACTGTCCAGGTTGTCTTATGCCTGCCATTGACTTGCATGGCAGAATACTGCTTTTAGTTAGAATGTTCATTATAAGTTTTTTTTTATATATTCCCTCCGATCCCATTTGCGCACCGCTGCCCTATACTTAAATAGCCGAGATCGGCGAAGAAAAATTTAAAGTTGAATTTTTTAGTTTTGAAACAGTTTGCAATGCCAATGGCCTTATACTTGGCCACTGGCATGCTTCCTCAATGATATGCAGCCTTTATTTTAAGCTGTCATAGCTCCATTTTGTAGTTTGCAGAAATGCACTCGGTTACTAACCGAGTACATTTCTGCAGACTGCACTCATCCTGCACTGACAACCTACAGCTTCCTGTATTGGAAATTACCCTCATTTGCATGGTTTTCACCTGAAAATGAGGGTAATTTGCATACAGGAGCTCAGTCCATGCAGGATTAGCCTAAGACCTCACGTGCACATCTCAGGAGCTCGTTTCTGGATCGCACGTCGACCATATTGCCGAAAAAAGCTCTTAGACTAATCCTACATACTACAAAGGGCTTCATAAATCCGGGGGAATATATAAACATGCAACACCAGTCACCCAATCCCTACCATACTGCTGTTCTTTCTCCACAAGTTTGGCACTTCAGATTTGGAAGTACCCCCATGCACATGCAAAGAAAATCCCCTGGATTCAATAAACTCTATGTAGGTTCCATGCAGTGCCTGCACAGAATGTTTTCACATATGCAATATTACTCATCCTGCATCATCGTGCCATGCATATAAATGATGTGCGGTTTGCATAAGCAAGGTTTTGTGGCTTGAACCAGTGTTGCTGGCCATGAAACCTGCAATGTGAATGCAGATTGTACCTCCCAACCTTTTAGTGCAAGAAATCTGGACAAAGACTAAAATAGTGAGGGGACAAAGGCCCAAATATAAGGACAGATTTACCATATTGTTCTTATAAATGTAGAAAATAGATAGCATAATATGATTTGTGTTAGAATGCATTTTCTGAAGGATATGAAGTATGAAACTGAATTGTATGTCATTATGTATTGACTTCAATCTTTGGTGATTTTCCAGAAAACCACACATTTTACAAGGAACAGTCCAAAAATATGATGCAAATATCTGGACATTCTGCAAAATTCTGGACAGTTGGGAGGTATGCTGCAGATATCCTTTCTGTGTAAGCTTGCTGGTTGCAAATAAATTGTAAGACAGCACAGTAATTGCTTTTCTCTTACTTGAATTTTCTTCAATAAAATTTGTTTGGGACACTGTTTTTCTTCATTTCAACTATGTCTCCATTTTTTTTTTGGACAGTGGTTTGTGCTATACACAGCTTAGCACAAATGTGTTCAGCTGTGCTCATGTGGTTTGAGCAAAGAGTAGCAGTGCACAAACTGGAAGAATGGACCACCCCAGATGCAGACAGGACCCAGACAGCCACAAACATAAACTGGATGTATTCCGTTAATACTGTAGGCTATGGTAAGAGGCATTGTGCTGCATTTAACAGAGAGAACTTTACAATTAATATTAAGATAGGTCATACCATGCCACTATTCCTGTGACAACAGGTGTTAAGTATAGGTGTAGAGCGCAGATAGTCCAG
This sequence comes from Protopterus annectens, assembly GCF_019279795.1. Lineage (NCBI taxonomy): Eukaryota > Metazoa > Chordata > Ceratodontiformes > Protopteridae > Protopterus > Protopterus annectens. Next base: position 958,044,515 of record NC_056732.1, read on the forward strand.
GGTTCTAGTACAGGGTGTTCAGATTTTGCTATTCTGTTGAGAGATTGCAGATTATAGCAATGAAGTGCAACATACACATCTGTTTTCTCAGTCTTCTTGTGGCAATAGCTGTAAGTGTAGGAGAAGCATAGACATGGTGCATTTGACTAGCAGATTTACAAAACTGCTTGTATACCAAATAATCTTGAAATTGCAGTGATTGCCACTGTTGTGCATCACTTATCATGCAAACACAGTGACAATTAGTGCTTATCCGCACCTACTGTGTTTGCACTATGGTAAGCAATGTACAACTTTTTCAAATGTTGCAAAACTAAAATGTGCTCAGTCACTAAAACATGCAACTGGAGGGAAAGCATAAAGATACAAATTGCAATTGGCAGAAAATGTTCATGCTACATTGAGCTTGAACTATGCTAGACATGTTTGGCATTGCTGGTGAGGGAGTGCACTTCTGAGCACATAAGTAGGGTGTTCAGGAGTCCAAAGTCTTTATTGGACTCTAGTTAAGGAGCATGGGCCCTGGTTGCTGCAGTGGGACTATTCAGGCTCAGAATACAAGTCTGAAGCCTGGACTAGTATTGTCAGGGCTTTGGCCAGTGCTACAGATATCCCTTGCACTGCTGAACAATGCAGACATCATTTTGATAACCTCTGGAGGAGGAAGCAGGATACCCTCGACCATTGGATCAGGGAATTTAGTATGGCAGCACTCCACATATGTGAAAGTATCAATTTCAGTGAGTAATTGTAAGAGTTAAAAGCTGAATATAGTCAAGACTGTTTTCCTAATGGCATATTGTTCTGTTATTTCACAGCTACCACAAAGTGAGTCTTGAATGTGAGGTCCTTTGTCATGCATTTGTTAAGGATGTGAGAATAATGTGGTATGCATCTATCAGAACAGTACTGTTCTAAATAGTAATTTAATAAAAATAATAATTCTAATAATAATCTAGTAGCATTAAAAGTTAAGGACAGCTTAGTTGGCAATTAATATAGTTGCATGCCTTAGTCTGTAGCAGAAAGCAACAGTGGCATATTCTCAAATAACAGTGAGCATACATCTCTAAACTGTAAAAGGAAAGTATGCCTGCAGTAGTCTGTATGACAAAATAACAGTACAGTATTAGAGAGTAGTCAATACTTTAATACTGTTAGGCTTTCAGAATTATTGCAATGTAACTTCAGACCTCTATACCGCTGGCACAATTTGCCTGCTGTAAACTGTAATCAATAAAATTGGAACACACATATGTGGAATATATGCACACATCAAGGACTGATGGCTGCAATCTGTACTATAATATGCCTCTATTATGAACTGGGTAGTCTTAAAAGTAATGAAAAAATGTGTTAAGAGTTTGTAGTGTTAAAAGTAAAGGTAACAGAATACAGTCAAATAATTGTATCAGTGCTTTGTATGTCACACATGAAGTGACTAATATTCTCCCTTGTTTCTCTCACCCAAAGCCTTATCTTCTTTTTTCCTTTTTTTATTTATTTTAGTTCTTTTCCCCACATAACTGTAGGGTAGGCCTTTCCCACAGTCTCCTCCTGCTTCCACTCCACCAGCTACAGCACTATTGCCCAGCAAATCTGGTGTTTAACCGGGCTTAACTGGGCAGCACCCTCTCTGCTGACCCTGCACCCCCTGGCCTGTGGCTCTGTCTGGGAGCATTGACAGAGGTGGTTATATTATTACCTGAGAATAACTGTCAGGGATGGTGCCTAGGATTGTGCTCTGCACTTTGGGTTCACACCTACGCCAGACGGACAGCCTACACTCCAGCTTGGTTCAGAATAATTGTAGGAGATGCAGATGTCGGACACTGCAGTTAGTGGTGTGAGGTGACAGTGATGACAGTCCACTAGGTAAGGACTTGATTCTCACTGTCACCTAGCTTGACATGCATGGGACCTCAGTTTCCCCATCCTTTCCCCAAATATGGTGTTCACCCTTCACCTGTCTTGTTTGTCTTTTCTGTCTGGAACTGATTCCATACCTACCCAACTTACCTCACCAGACAAACCTACATCCTTTCCCCAACATTCCTTTCTCTCTCTCTCCAAAAAAAAAAAAACAAACAAAACAAAAAAAAAAAACACAACAGAATGAGTACCTGTCCCATAAAAAAAAAAAAAAAAAATTGTGTCATACAAATATCTCCACTTTGCTTACATAGGTTCATAGGTTCATAGGTTGGTACTAGGCTCTCAGCCCTAGGGCCTATACAAGCCTAGCCATAACAATTCCCTGGCTATTTCTTCCCATAATATTTACTTCCCTGGTCCCCTGTCTAGCAGGGTGACTAACGTCATCCCCGGGGTGAATTTCCTTTCTCCCATCCAATCGTCAAGGTTCCTTTTGAAGAGGGCCAAAGAGGCACTCATAGTTCATAGGTTCATAGGTACATAGGTTCATAGTTTGGTACTAGGCTATCAGCCCTAGGGCCTATACAAGCCTAGCCATAACAATTCCCTGGCTATTTCTTCCCACACCATTTACTTCCCTGGACCCCTGTCTAGCAGGGCGACTGACATGATCCCCGGGGTGAATTTCCTTTCTCCCATCCAATCGTCAAAGTTCCTTTTGAAGAGGACCAAAGAGGCACTCTGCTTGACATGTATGGGGAATCTATTCCACAGTCTGGGGAGTCTCTGGGTCAGGAACCTATCCCTCCAGCATGTTTCATTTATTGTGATGACAAGGTTTAGATCCCTGGAGTGTGTGGCTCTGAGGGATTGGGATTTCTTTAAGTGTAGCATGTCCAACAGCTCTGGGTTTGACATGGCCTTGTATGTTAAGCAAAGATTGCCTCTGAGTAGACGATATGCGACAGAGTATAGCTGGAGTTTTTTAAGGCGGTCAGCGTAGGGCATCTGCTTTAGGCGTGTGATTCTTTTAGTCAGGTATTTCTGTGGCCTTTCCAGTTGTTGCAGATGTCTTGAGAGGTACATACCAGATGGGGCATTGTATTCTATAATGGGTCTAATGAGGGATGAGTACAGTGGGACAATGACCTCGTTTTTTCTGGATGAAAAGCCCATAGTGATGAGGTGTGCCACATAGAAGGATTTCCTGACTGTTGTGGCGATGTGGTTATCGAAGGTGAGATCACTGTCCACCTGTGTCCCTAAGTCTCTTATCAAACTTTTGGGGTTTAGTGTACTGCCACCTATATGGTAATTCACGGATACATGTTTTTTCCCAAAGGGGATAATTATACACTTCTTGGCATTGAGCTTGAGCCCATGGCTCTGGCACCAAGCATCTGTTTCTGTAAGGCCCTTTTGTAGAGTATCCACATCATTTGGGGATTCAATAATGGCTCCCAGTTTGCAGTCATCTGCAAACTTTGTTATCTAGAGTCCCTTAGTGTTGGCCTATACTTCAGAGAAGTAGATGCCAAACAAGAGCAGTCCCAGGACTGAACCCTGAGGTACTCCACTTGTCACTTGTCTGGAGCTGGATGACTCTGCTTGACATGTGTGGGCAATCTAATCCAGAGTCTGGAGAGTCTCTGCATCAGGAACCTATCCCTCCAGCAGGTTTTGTTTATTTTGATGACAAGGTTTAGATCCCTGGAGTGTGTGGCTCTGAGGGATTGGGATTTCTTTAAGTGTAGCATGTCCAACAGCCCTGGGTTTGACCTGGCCATTTATGTTAAGCAGAGATCGCCTCTGAGTAGATGATATGTGACAGAGTATAGCTGGAGTTTTTTAAGGTGGTCAGCATAGGGCAACACTTGATTCGGTCCAATTCGCTATACAACATGATTTTGTTGTGGTCACCCCTCTCTCTGGAGGTGACAGTCCAAGTTCTGCAAATATTTTGCATATATGATCATGTTTTATTGTTGAAGAAATAGATAGGTATGGTTCTTGCCTACATCCCTCCTTCACATTCCTGCCCTCCTTTCTCTTTGTTTTTTACCACAGCTTGTTCCTCATTTCACCACTTTCCTGTCTTCCCCATTGCTTGTCTTTAAAGAATTATTGTGCGGTGGTGTGCATCATGCACCATCATGAAGCAGTGGTGAATGGCATCAATATATGTAGATTTATTTAAAGTATCACACACGCTTGTAAAATTATTACTTACACCCATATTTGAACACAGTAAACCTGCCTTCAACAACAATGCATTAACATGGCCTGCCATACAGTCAGTTAGGTAGAAGATGTATTTTATACAATCAGTAGTAAGTGACACAGTTTAGCAAGGATTTCCCTTTGCACTCCTACATGCTTGATCCCCATATCATCAATGTTGTATCTTCTCTATTGATTTTGTATGAAGCATCATTGCCTGACCCTTAGTACTGTTTTATAAAGCATTATTGCATGATACCTATTTAGTTTTAAAAAGCATTAGGGCATGATGGAGCATGATGATGCGCATCATGCAGCATCATTAAGCAATGGTAATGCAAAAGTAGTTAAATGTATTAGCTACATCTGTATTCAAAACCAGTACCACCTGTCTCCAAAAAAGAATGTATTACTGCAATAAGTGAATTAATACCTGCAGCCAGAGATTCACTTAAGTAGTAGGTGCATGCTAGAGCAATTAAGTCTGCTGTTTGCTATTCAGTGTCTAAAATTCACCTGAAATACAACTAAGTCTGTTGCACCATCTGTTAATTCATTAATCTATTCATTTGTTTTGTCAGATGGTACTGGGTTCGAATCCAGGTGTATGCAACAATTGCAAATACTTTTACATGTAAAGCCAAATTCTGAAGTGTGATAGTTGGCATGCAGTCTCTAAAATATGGCTAGTTGGTATTGGTTTCCAGTACAGCTGTATATAATACTTATAGCTGCTTTTTGCCATAGCCATGCTTGAGTTGACAATGCACACCATCTCACAATTATGCTTTAAACAGCAAAAATAGATGATCCGGACCGCCAGGCTGATAAAAAAACAGTAGTTTAATAAAATATTAAACTACTGCATTTTATTAAACTACTGTTTTTATCAGCCTGGTAGTCCGGATCATTTGTTTTTGCTGTTGGAATTTGTTGTGACCTCGACCTTAAGTGCAAAGTCTACAATTGTGTTTTTTGGCAATTATGCTTTAATGAAAAGAAATGGGAAAGATAGGAAAGTGGTTTAATGGGGAACAAGCAGAGTGAAGAACAAAATAAAAAGAGGGCAGGAACGTGCAGAAGGGATGTATGACAGAACCACAGCTATCTATTTCGTCTACATTAAAAAAATGTTCAGATGTGCTGAATATTAGCTGTATTTGTGGTGAAAATCCCAGAGATTGGGGTGACCACAACACAATCATGTTGTATAACCTACTAGACCAAACCAAGTGTGTCAAGATGACATGTGTGAAAAATGGAGAGCTATGCATGGAACAACATTTTTATTTTTTTGGGACAGGTGTCCTTTTTTTATTTGCAAGAGAGAGGAATGTTGGGGAAGGAATCTAGGTATATCTAGATCGGGTCAATATCATATGAGTGAATAGAAAAAACATGAACACTCATAATCTCGAATGTAGCAGACCTTGAAGTGTTTTTTTTTTTTTTGAGATTGCGGTACAGTGAAGAATATTTGCCCTTTCCTCACTGTAGTGCAATCTCACAGTTGGAATATATATTTAGAGGGGATGTGGGGGTGCAGTACCCCACAATAGCAAGTTCGAGGTCTGGTACTTTTGAGATTGTGAGCGTTCACGGTTTTTCCTATTCGCTCATATGATATAGACCCTATCTAGATCAGGCAGGTTGGATAGGTGAGGAAGCAATTGCAGACAGAACATACAAGACCCCTTCCACTGACATGTCAGTTCGAGTCTCACTAAGGAGATCAGCCACCAGACCCGCCTCAGACTCCTCCTGCCATCCACTGCAAATACTCAGCTCAAGGGCCTCCCTATCATGGTAAGAGTTCATCATGTTAGCATGGTACAATTTGTGCCCCTGCCTCCTGCCTAGCAGTTCTACCATGCAGTTAACATCACTGACCTTCCTTACTGCCTTGTACAGTCCCTCATAGGCTGCCTGCAGCTTGTTGTGTCTGATAGGAATGAGAAGAAGTACCTGCTGCCCTACAGCATACTCTCTAGCATGATAATTCCTGTCAAACCAGACCATTTTCTGTTATCGGGCTTCTGCCAGGTGTTTCTGGGCCATATGTTCCCTGAGCCTTGGCCCGAGGTTTAGGACATATGCCACAACAGACTTCTTGTGAGATTCACACTCACTCTCCCACTCATCTGAAATCAAATCTAGAGGTCCCCTCACCCTATGCCCATACAATAACTCAAAGGGTGAAAAACATGTGGATTTGGGTTTATATCAGATTTTCAAGCTCATAGAAGTTCAAACACCAGATGGTTAAGACCATATGTTCGAATTCTTAAAAGTTTGAAAATCAAAAAAAAAAAAAAACAGAAAACATCTACCTGAAAGGTTAAGCAGGGGGGCACACCCCCTGCTCTTTAAATATATCATCTCCAAGATTGCACTACAGTGCAGACAATGGAAAACTTTTATTTCCATACTGTACGGAGATCTCTGTTGAAACGTTCAAATTTTTAAAAGTTCAGTGATATGGTGTCGACTATGTGATGTTTGAACTTTTAAAAGTTCGACAATGTAATATAGACTCTGTGGATTCCAGACAAGCTAGCAGGTCTGACAAGAAATTGTCAGCTCTGTCAGTCAGCATTTCTTTTGGGAAACCCACCCTGCTGAAAATCTCTAACAAAGCATTTGTCACCTTTTCTGCCTCAGTGGAGGACAGAGCCACTGCTTCAGGGTATATGGTAGCATAATCTACTACCACTAGGATATTCTTTTTCCCTGTGGAACTTGGGGTACTCACAGGCCTCACAATATCCATAGCTACCCTCTGAAATGGCTCCTAAATCACAGGCAAAAGCAGCAAAGGTGCTTTCACCTTGTCTCCTGCCTTGCTTACCTTTTGGCACTGCTCACAGGTCCTGCAGTACCCTGTTACATCTCTAGAAATTCTAGGCCAATAAAACTTCTGCAAAATACATCTCTTTCTACATTTTATTCCCATATGACCTGCAAAGGGAATATCATGGGCTATGGCTAGAAGTGCCAGATGGTAGGCTCTGGGGAATACCAACTGCTGTATTGTCTCACCCTCTAGTCCCCCCTCAGGAGTCCACTCTCTGTACAGTAACCCTTTGTCCAAGTATACATATGTCCACTTCCCTTGTGAATCAGGTGCTTCACTAGCTACATCTCTCAGGCCTTGCAATGTAGGGTTTGACAGCTAAGCCTGTCTCATCTCTCTCTTTGTAACACTTCACAGCTCCTCTTCCTCAGGAAATCAGGTATCCTCTGACAGAGGTAACTCACTGTCAGCTTGGGTACTACTACTCACCTCTGCCCTTACAGTCACTCTGTCGAAGGGAACATCAGTACCCACAAACAGATGTGTCTCACCTTTAGCTCCCTCCCTGAAGTATCCACCTCACCAGTCCTGGCTGCAAGTGTGCAGTCTGTATGGGTCTCCCCCAGGCTTTCAGACCACTGTGCTTGTCTCCAAGCCTGACTGCTTGTAACTGTGTGCATACAAGGTGCTGCATTATCAAAATCATTTCCTATCAGGACATCTGCTGGGATATCCTGAAACATACCTGCTTGGTGGCTTCCTTTACCACCCTCCCAGTCAAGGTGAACCCTAGTTAAAGGTGTTTGGAATGGGTCCCTTCTAAAGCTCTGACTGGAGTAGACTGCCCAAGCAAGTAGTGCTCCTCTTTAACCATTGCAGGCCTCTCAGTGTTTAGGTCAAAGGCTGTGTCCCTCTTAGCAATGGCCTCTTTCCCATCCACTAAGATAGGATATAACCTATTTTTCCTATCTCAAGACAACTTACTGCTGGCATTTTGTCATTCCCACTTATGGGCTCTCCCACCTTTTGTTCCCTACCTTGCCTCCATGGACTCACCGGTTGCATTTAAAATATTTGACCTTTGGTACTGGACATGTACTGGACTAATGGTTTGCCCTGCTACTGGGAGTCTCTGTTGGGGAAGTCTGGGATACCCACCATGGGTTCCCTTAGACCTATGAGCGTTTCCTGTGCAGTGATGCCCTGCTTGCTAGGTATAGGTCCCCCTTCTTCCCCATCTCATCTGCAGTATTGCATTGTCTATAAGGTAACCAGATTCTCATGTCCTCAGGTAAAAGTGCTAAGGGCTTGTTCCCTTACGAAAAAGTCTGCCAGCCCTTCAAAAATGGTGATCTGACATCCACTCACCCACGTCTTGCATCTATGCTTATAGAACCTTTTTCTATAAGCTTAAGGTGTTAACTTAAAGCATTTTAAAAGACAGTTCTTTACAATATTATAATTTAAGCAATCAATATCATACAAATTAGAAATAGCAGTTACAACTTTACCATGGAGTAAGGGGTCAGCAACTATACCCAGAGCCCTTGTTCAACATTATACTGCTTACATACCCACTCAAACATATGAATGAAACTATCAAAATTAACCCTCTTTGTAAATTGTTGAAGAAATTTACTGACCTTCGTTACTTCAGAGGTTTGGTTACTCCCTTCCCCATTACCTCCATGACTCTGGTGAAGAGTCAGCATCTCCTTTTCTTGTTGTCTCTGCCTCTCCTTCTCCTCCTCCTCTATATGTCACAGTTTCTAATTTTCATCAGCCTCTAGACTTCTCAGAAGCCAAGACCTCCAGCATCCTCTCTGTCCAATCAGTGCTTCATGTCCCTATCCAAGTAGCTGACACACACACACACTTTGAGATTTGATTTACACACACACACACACACACACACACACACACACACACACACACACACACCTGGGAAAGGCTGGCACAGGTTTACTAGCTATGCCCCCTTCTGCCCAGAATATAAGGTAGTTTCCACTGCCACCAACCCCTACTTATTAGCTACTATAAGGCCCTTACAAAGGATGTTGAATCCAACTGTGTGATGTTACTATTAATCCAAATGGTAGTCTGACCAAGACTTGCAAGGCTATTTAGGAGTGGTCTGTACAATGTCACCAAATACATATGCAAGTACTCTCAAAGTTTAAATATGTCTCACAAGTATCAGCCACAAAGATAGTTTTAAGTATATTTAATAATAGATAATAAAAGAACAAGACAATACTCAGTACACAAATACATTTACTTCAGAGTTCAAAACCACAGAAAATATTTAAAACAATAATGCAGGACAGTTTCAAATAAATACAGAAAACATCTAAACTAATATTTACTATATTTCTAACTATATCTAAAAAGAGTTACTATGCCCTAAAAAATGTTCTTATATCAAACATTACTGCTGGACCAGCTTGGATGGCATCACTCTGTCACCTGACTTCAGTTTCCAGGCTAAACAGAAACTAACAGAATTTTAACATCTTTGTGTGAGAAATACATATCTCTCAGATATTTGCAGCTCTGATGAAGTCATGAAGCAGTAAAACACCTCCACATCTCAAACCTAGTAATTATTTCTTTTCCAAGGCAATACAAACACTTCTAACTCTAGACATTGTGTCTACTACACTGAACTGAAACTGAGAGATAACGTATTTTATTTATGGCGCAGCTATAAAGTAACTTAACCTCAACTAGTGTTAAGTATTGCAGGTTAATCTTCCATGTTCCAGCAGGGTACACTGTGGATACATTTTAGCTCAGTACATAACATACAGTTTTGTATAAATCATATCAATATTCACAAATGACATAGAATTATTTACAAGATTCTAGATAGCTGGGCTGGTAATATTTCCCTATATCACACAGATCTTATGAAATGTATCTAATCAGGTATACCGCAGACTTTATTAAGCTATGTTTCTAACCTCACCATACTTCTGGATAACTTGCCCTGATGCAATTAATTAATTCTTGATATAGTCAACATCAAAAACATGACATCTCTACATTTTATTTTATATTCCTGATGACAATCCATATTCCTTGTATGTTTCACTCGCAAAAAAAAAAATCCATGGGAACACTCAAAGTCTTCTGTAAAAGATATTCCATTTTTAACTCAACTGTGGACTACCTACTATTTTATTATTTTGTAGTAAATATTTTACAGTTTGAATTTTATTAGTGAACTAGGTGCATAAGATATTTCAAGAAGTGAACTTCACACCCTTGACACTGAAGTTTCTGCTTGCTTTGTATGTTTCACTAGCCTACCCAATTTTCATTCTGTGTGAGACACAAGGAGTAAAACAAATAGAAAAGTCAATGACAGCTGTCTTAACCTTGCACCATTCAGACAAGGAATTCACTTTTCATCACCACAAGTATTGTCTGCTTTGTTGTGCCTACATATATAACCCTTGTACTTAGCTTTAGTTATGACACTGGGAAACATACCTCTTCTTGATGCTACATGAAATAGTCTTGTTGCTTTATGTTAAATGCTTGTTGCACAGTATAGTGTACATTGCTTCTGTGCTTCTTCTCCACCTTATATAGCGATATGCTTCAAAAATGAATCTAACCACATACCAGTACTCTAGCAAGAAACAATCCCATCAGAGATAAATCAACCCATTTCTACCTTTTCACCATAATCTACACGTGGACCTTATAATGTACATTTAGAATATGTGCACAACTAAATAATTCAACAGCATGGTTGTCTCTTCCTGATATTAATACTGGCACGTATAGACAAATCTGACAAAAAAGTAAGGATTACGTTCCCTTTTCTGCATACTCCTCTCAAACTTCACTGAAATTTCAGACAGGTTTTCCATAAATTTCTCAATAATTTAAAAGAAGATTTCAATAAAATCCCCATATTAACCATCATTAGAATGACATTCTTATCTTTTTGGTTATTTAATTTCTTGTTAATGCTTATACATTGGTTTTCTCTAAAGTGCATTACAAAAGTTGCTGTATTACCTGAGACTGTTCTAATTGTTTCAGCTACTCTTATATTCTGTCCCAATCTATCCTTTTGTTGTGACATTATATTTTAGCATATTTCAGAAATTATTTTGCCAGCAAAGATGATTCTGACAGATGGTTCACGGTGACACACATTCTTATTTCTATTATTATCCTCATTTCATGCACTGTCTTAATCATTTAATTATTCGATTTGTAAACTTATACTATTCAATCTCTCAAATGCATTAAATACTGTAGTTCATATTCCTTCTAAGTGGTCTTTCTGTTCCCCTGCTTGGCTCCTTTTCCAGGTTTTGTTGCTCTGATCCATTCTCTGTTTCTCATTTTGTCATGTCTCCTTACTTCCCTGCAATTTTCATAGCTTAACCCTTCCCATATCCTCTTATTTTCTGAAGTTTGCAGTTTTGTTGCTAATGCAGCCTTCAGTGAAAGGCAGGAAAATATTATAATTCCTAATCCGATTCATATAGCAAGCAACTTTTATTTATCTATTTTATTTTATTTACACTGTGTTAAATACATTAATCTTTTCAGGTGAGGCCTTAGATGGTATTCATTTAGAGTAGGACAAATTTGATAAGAGTACCAGAAAAATCTCTCTACTTTCTCCAGAAGGTGCAAGAAGGCTTGCTATTAGAGAGAGAGAAATGTCAAGATGGTTTCTAAGTTAGTGTGTAAGATCCAACAGGAGATATTATCAATGGAAATAGAGGCGGAAAATGTAATCAGTAAGGAAAAAGATGGCATGAAAAGTGTGAAAACTGACAGTAAATAAGGGAATGAAGTACTTCAGAGAAAGGTGAAGATTCAAGAGTAAAGCAAATGTTCATGCAGAAACATGAATGTGAAACTGCAGCTGTTGGAATGTCAGAATTCCCTGTGATTGTGGCTAGAAACAAGTGGATATGTCAGGAAAAAAACTATAACAGATGAAAGATCTTGGCAAGTAGCTATCACAAACGAGACTAGCCAATGATAAAAAAGTATAGATTTTCTATTGATGTTGTTAGGCTGTTTGTATGGGGCAATATTGTGTTTTCTGTATTTTCATTAAAAAACACATTAGGTTGTAAATTTATTTGAACAATGATTCATTGTTAGATGTTAGATTTTTGAATGATACACTGGTTGAAAGATTTATAAGCAAGTTTGCACCGAAGAACAAATATATTCCATGGAGTTGACATAAAACTGTGAATGTGACTGTTAGAAAAGAAAGAGACTGTTTATGAACTTCATAACTGAGGTGGTAAACAGCTGAGATATGATGAGTCTTTTAAGTGACAAATCTTAAAATACTGATAAAAATAAAAAAAAAATGTCAGAATGGGTATAAGAAGCTTCTGTGGACTTAAAGTTGAAATTAATTAATTATTTAATTAATTAATTAATTAATTAATTAATGTATTTATTTATTTATTTATTTCTAGTTTAATGACCAGGGAAGTCCACTAGGCCAAGCTGAGCCTACTTTCAGTGGAGGCCCAGGGAGAAAAGCTCTAAAAGCAGTTAACAGAATATAACATAAGTAAAGTATGGAATATACAGTATACAAAAGCATAAATATGCAATTTAAAATACAAATACAAAAACAGGGAGTATACATTTAAATAAACACAAATGTTAAAATATAGATAATGTCAAAAGTAATACAGATAATATAATTAAAAGTAAGCGTCATAAAGTGTTTATACAAGTTTAGTGTGTACTCTAACAATAATGGTAGTGATCAGAGGTGATAGTAGATGAGATTGAAGGGAGGTTTGAAAAAGACAACAGTGTAATTTAGGTGGGAAGGGAGCAGGAACAGTCCCAGTATGAGGTATGGTAAGAATAGGGGAGAGATTTGAAATTAGATTGGTTATGAGTATAATCAAGAGGCACATTTTGAAAATGTTGCAAGTATCTTTGGTTTCAGAAGAAATCTGTTGCTTTGTTATGTGACGTAAAGCCTTATATTTTGTGGGAAAGTGGGTATTTGATTCAGCTGTGAGAAACGTGCAAATGTGAGCAATGTGGGAAAAGCCAAGATGCAAGTTATGCAGAAGTCAGGAATAATCTGGTTTTGACAGCAAGTTTGAAGAATAAAGGAGGGAAGGGTCAAGTGTTAAAGTATCTGTGAGTGGCACAGAAATAGCAGAAACACATAATAAATGACACTGCAATGTTATGGTTAAACAGAAGTTTTTTTTTTTTTTTTGCACAGTGCACAGTTCCAAAAAATGAAATCTTGTCAGAAAATGTGGAAGGTGGTCAAGAAGAGGGAATTATAACTACATCAAACTATATCTAAACAAATGTGTCAATTTCAAAAAGAGTTAGTTTGAGAATTCAAACAGCATTTGATGCAAGTTTAGAAAAGAAAACAGACTGAGAATGAAATAGTGTAAAAGTGTACTGTTTGAATATGAACGAGAAAGAGTCACAGGTATGACGTATTTTAACTGCAAAATTCATTTAAATAACTGATTATGATGTTTGCAAGTTAGTAGATGTGTGGCTAACCATGACAACAGCAGGTTAAAGAAATAGAGGTAATAGCAATGAATGCAACACAGGATGGATTAAAGAGGAAGATGAATGTTCAGAGACAGGTATAAAAATTAATAGAGACAGGTATAGAAATTAATCATAAAAATAATAAAATAATATATGGCTTCATCATATGGTCTATGAGGTGATTTATAGATGCAATCATAATATGTTCTAGAACTATGGAATAAGAGATATAGAGTGCAAATGGAAGGTGTTAAAAGTTGTGAGCATGTAAGGTCAAAGTACAGCTTTAGTGGAAGGCAGCTATTGATGCAAGTGTGAATAGTATGGATGATAATGAAGGATTTTAATGAGGAATTTTAATACAAATTTATGAAAAGAAACAAAGACAAAAAGTTATTTCAGATATGAAACAACAGAATGATATTTAGAGAACAGGAACTACATGTTTGAAGAAAGAAATAAAATGTAAATCTAGACAAGTTAACAAATCCACAAAAACTGATTATATGGTATATACCAGTGAAATACGAGAAAGTAACATAAGATACGTAGATGTTTTATTTTCTGATCATGTGGTGACACAATGAGAATATAGAGGATGCCTGCATGGTATACTACAAGGTAAAGTGATACGGAGGCTGAATGGAAATACACTTTAGCAGTATTTTATGTAGAAATAGAGTATATGTGGAAAGGACACTTAACTACAAGACAATGTAAATCTTGTAGTCAGGGGAGGTGGTATAACTAGAAAAGAATGTTGGTGAGTGCTGGTTTCCTTATTGAAGTGACTTACCAATTAAAATAGACAGTGGTACAAAAGATAAGGGAAAAGTATAAAACTACATTAGGACTGTTAATGTACGATGCCTTACAATGGAGTTTTTAAACAATGCTTGTCACTTACTAACTGCATGTTATTGTGGCAGGTGGTATGAACTGTCATTGTGAGAGACATCATCACTGCCCATGTACATGCAGTATAAGGGAGATATTGCAAACAATTAAGATATGCAGTATTTCCATGTTTATATTAATATTTCCAAATCCAATTTAACTATTTCATGGCATTAGATGAAATGATAGATAGCACTGAAGAAAATAACAGTTGATATTTTGACTATAAACTGTACATCTAAATAGTTAAGTCAGTGTTTTTTATATTGCTAAATATACAACCATCATTTTTTTACACATTTTCAGAAATAGCTGAACAAACAAAATGCTCCGAAAGAAATTACATAATGTAAAATCTATAAATAAAGATCTTCTCACTATAACCAAACCCTCCAAGACAGCTGGGCAAGGCCTATGCTCCAGCTATGTAGCAAAAGTCTAGAACTCACTTCCACTAACTGTGAGAACTACTACTAACCTACTGGCCTTCAACACCACACTAAAACAACACTTGATGATCTCTTGGCTGTGCTCATGCACTGACCCAGGCTAAACTCCCTCTGTCACCCTCTTTACTGTCCAATCTGTCTATCTTTCCAACAGTTTACTATCAATATCTCGAAATAAAAAAAAAAAACGTTATGAAACAGCGAAGTGTTGTACCGAAACTGCACCTCAACAAATGGCCCTAATGTAAAAAAACAGCTGTTAATGCTGAAAATGTCGACAACGACATTTTACAGCATTAGCAACAATGCCACCCTTGCCGCAACTCCCTAATCCCTACACTTAACTTCTCATGTATGCAGGAGAGCAAGCCCCCCCTGCCCCCCCCACACCCTCCCTAACTTAATATTCCAACTCCGAGATCACATTACAGTGAGGAAAGGGATGTATTTCCCTAACTGCACTGTACGGCAATCCCTTTACATAAGCGAACGTTATATTTATGAATGCACAGTCCATTTGCAAATATGCTATTCGCTCATGTAACCTGCACACATATGAAGTATTCAAACATCTGTTGTTCGAATACTTCATAGCCGTGCAATTGCACGGTAACATTTTAATGGTAAACCCTCTCCAACTATCTCTGCCTCCGTTTGATCCCTCCCTTTTCCTCTCCTCCACTGGTTCTGTATAAAAAAAATGTAATATGTAATGCAATGTCATATATAATATGCAATATGGTATATAATAAGTTATATTTCTTTCAAATATGTTTGTCTGTTTAGTGGTGCAACATTACAGCCTGCATTTGAAGCTTTTCTCCCCAGGCCTCCATTTTAAATGGGTTCTTTCTGACTCAGACGGACTTTCCCAGTAAACAAATATCAAATAAATAAATAAATAAATGTGAAAGCTCAGGACCAGCTTAAAAGTTTCTGACAATATATGCCTAGATCACTTCTTAGGATATGAAAAGTTGTGTTTGAAACTTTATAATTCTGGGTGTTGACACATTACAATATATTATAGTATAAATATCGTTAATGCAGTGAATGTTACCACTGTAAAGAATACTTTTTTACTGATAACATCATTGCTTATACCTTTTAACACATTTATTGTTCACAAGAAATTTGCATTTGTGTTGCTTATGATTTTTAAGATTACTTTTCAAAAAATGATCTGGTATGTAAGAATAAGGGTAGGCTGCTATAGCTCAGATGTGTTAATGACATGCGAAAGTTTTGGAATTAGTCGGCTCAGAATCTTTATCCCATCTGTATGATCTCCTTAACAATTTTAATTATAATACAGCATCCTCTGAAAAGGATGTGCCATTTTTTCACTGCACTGCTACTGATGGTTAGGAAGATGTAGTACAACACCCTCAAAGCTGGATACTCTGGTCTGCACCCTCTGGGATACTTCACAAAAAGTTTAATTTACTACCTTTACAGAGTGCAAGAATATTGGACTGCTGGAAGCTAACATACATCACTGAAAATAGGTGCTGAATTTGGTCACTAGATTTACTTCTGGAATGCCATGTACCTGTCATATTACTCTTATGCTGTTGGATTTGCACTGGTTACCACTAATTGTTAAGTCAATGTTCAAAATCATGGTTTTGGCATTCTAGTTCTGCTTATCTGCAAGACCTTCTTCATGCCCTATACCCTCTAAGACCATTCCAGTCATGAAATAAAGGTCTGATTTTCACCAGGACCTGCACTGAGATTTCAAACAGATATGGTTTTGCCTACATTGCCAAAATACTGAAGAATTACTTACCTTTCCTGATACAGGCATCTACCACTGAGGTCTCTTTCTAAATGTTTCTAAACTACCATGTTTTAAAAGAAGCTGTTTCAGTTGTGAATTCTGTCTTAAAACATCCTTGTAATATTTTTTAAGTATTTAATTAATGTAAAACAATAGTGCCACTGAATTTTAATGACAACATTTTGCCCATACATATCAACTCTCCAGATGGTCACAGAATGTTAAGATATTTGTCTCAATTTTTTTTGGTCTTTTTCTCATAAAAGTTTTTGTTTTCAGGCAAATCACTGGGATGATCTGAGCAAGGAAGTCACTAAATAATGATATACATTTCAGTGTCAAAATTTCATATTCTTCAGAAAATGCATGCCAGCACAAACCTTGTTTTTCCAGCAATTTTCTAAGTTTATAAGTGCAATATTTGAAATCTGTCCCTATTTTTGGGCCTCCTCCCATAATGTTAAGCTTTGTTCAAATTTCTTACCTTAAGAGGTTGGGATATATCATTTTGCATTACATTGACCTACCTTTAGTTTTGTGTATGGTTAAGTGGCTTAGGTACCTTAATAGATTAGCTCATTTGTATATGTTGAAGAAACTTTGATCTATCCTTCAAACAGTACAGTAATATGCTTGTTAATGGATTGTGCAGTTAAATAGTGGAAATGAGGAAGGGAATTATGTGAATGACTAGGAGAAGATTTGAGTTCTTGGATAATTTTTAAAATTAGATTTTTTTTTCTTTTCAGAATTGTTTATAACTCTGGAATACTAGCATTATTTCCAGGCAGCCTTTTGACATTCGAAGTATTATAATTGAGATCCAAGGAACTGTGGAATTATAAGCTTAAAAGAGTGGGGATATATTAAGTGCAAGAGTGTAGCAGCTAGGAGACTTACACCTACTTCTGGGGCATGGTGACCTTGGAGTTATTATATATAAGTAGACAGGATGAGGAGGTGCATGAGATTGAAACCCCTAGAAACAAACACTTGAAGGACACAACAGTGAGTTTCACAATGTTGCAGGTTACCTGCTTGATTTACTGCTTGATTTAAAGTGTTGTATCCTGCATGGTCAGGTCTCACAATTCCAGTAAGGAGTCCTTTTTTTGAATGATTAATACCAGATGGCTGATGGAATGTAGTGGTTCTATGTGAAATCACTTACATTTTATTCTGTGCCTGTTTAACTAATAAAACCCTTGGAACGCATCTGCTGTGTTTGTCGCTCTCTAGTTTTTTTCTTCTTGAACTATTTTGTGAAAATTGGTGTGACTTAATTCAGAGCAGAGTGAATTGTTTTTTACTAGTTGAAAAAAATAGTTGAACAAATTGTTTTTTATTACTAATCACGCAGTATCAAATTTCCATTATCTGATTATGGACTTGTCTGGGTCTAGGTCATAACACAGAAAACTCATAATGCTGAAACTCAGAAGGCTGAGCCCAGTTTACTGAAAACTCATAACACTGAAAACACATTTCACTGAAAATATTATCCACAAGAAACACATCCTAAAAACATACTGTTGCAGGGGGACAGGCCCCCCTGCACCACTGATGTGGGGGGCTTTGCCCCCCCTTGCTTATATAAACTAACTTCTTGATTGCATAGCCATGGAGAAAAGAAAAAAAAAAACACCACATACACACTCACTCAGTGCTCAAGAGAAAACATGCACATACTGTGCTAGACTCACTTCCCTAATAACTCATATGATAAGAAATGACACCACTGCATACTTTCTATACAATTCTATACAGTTTTACACTTTTCAGCTAAATGAGTTTTCAGTGAAATGGGTCCGACCTTATGAGTTACAGTGTTATGACCTTTTAACATTATGATAGGGACCCATGTTATGGACCCATATTTAAATATGTATATATATATATATATATATATATATATATATATATATATATATATATATATATATATATATGGTTCCCATTCAGAAGCCTGAAGCATCATAAGCCTGAAAATCAAAATCCTGAAACCAAAAGCCTGATAATTCAGAATCCTGAAAACTCAAAATCCTGAAAGCCCAAAATCCTGAAAGACCAAAATCCTGAAACTCAAAATCCTGAAAACACAAATAATGCTAATATGTCACTATAAAGACACTAATATCTACCAACTGACCCTGACCCTAACCCTAACCCTAAGGTCCATCACTATCGCACACTCACCTGACCCGCGCCCTAATCCTAACTCACTTAAACCGCCCCTAACCCCAATATTTGTCACTATTGCATACATGCCTAACCTGCGCCCTAACCCTAACTCACTTAAACCGCCCCTAACCCTAAAATAAAACCAACCGCACACTTACCTGACCCCAACGCATGACCTAACACCACAGGGCTAACAATAGCAAAGCCACAATGACATCAGTATGTCTATTTTGTGTTTTCAGGATTTTGAGTTTCAGGATTTTGGTCTTTCAGGATTTTGGGCTTTCAGGATTTTGAGTTTTCAGGATTCTGAATTTTCAGGCTTTTGGTTTCAGGATTTTGATTTTCAGGCTTATGATGTTTCAGGCTTCTGAATGGGAACCATATACATATATATATATATATATATATATCAAGGGAACCTGTTATCAATGAGTCTGTTCATCAGCATATGATGTACCAGCTTTATCAAATATGAGATTGCTGTACAGTTGGGATTGGTGAATATACCCTTTGCACACTGTAGTGTGATCTCAAATTTGGTGTGTGTGTGTGTGTGTGTGTGTGTGTGTGTGTGTGTGTGTGTGTGTGTGTGTGTGTGTGTGTGTGTGTGTGTAAAGGAACCTCTTGTCATTGAGTCTGTTCATAAGTATGTGAATGAGCTGATTGAAAAATACCAGCTTTATCAAATATGACATTACAGTACAGTCAGAACTGATGAATATACCCGTTCCTCACTGGTGTGTGTGTGTGTGTGTGTGTGTGTGTGTGTGTGTGTGTGTGTGTGTGTGTGTGTGTGTGTGTGTGTGTGTGTCTGTGTGTAAAAGTTAGCAGGCTTAGGCTTTGTGGGAGCACAGGGGGTCTCTTTCTCCTATTAAATATCCTAAAAAGTCATATGTCTGGAAATGAAATATGGACAGTGAGCACAGATCCATGCTCTTAGACAAAACTGCAACATTTCCACTACAATATTCATCCTAAAAGTACCAATCCGGGTCTATATTAGAACATCGACGTTTCACAACTTCGAATGTTCTAATATCAACCCCTATTCAGCGAACGCTGAAAATAGCAAAGCTAGAGAAAAACAAATTTTTTCCTAGGGAAAGAATTTGGTTGTCCATTTCTGTTGCTTTGCTATTTTCAGTGCTGTGGTGGAAAGTTATGGGTCGGGTTCAGGTAAGTGTGCGATTGGGTGTGGGTTATGTGAGTTAGGGTTAGGGCGCGGGTTAGGTATGTGTGCGATTGTGTGGACGTGAGGGTTAGGGCGGGTTAGGTGAGTTAGGGTTAGGGCGCAGGTCAGCTAAGTGCGCGATCGTGTGGATGTGAGGGTTAGGGCGGGGTAGGTGAGTTAAGGTTAGAGCGCGAGTGAGGTGAGTGTGCAATAGTGATGGACCTTAGGGTTAGGGTTTAGGTTAAGGTAAGTGGATAGTTAGTGGTGTATGTACAGTTTAGTATAGGCTTAGATGTAAGATTTTAGGTGTATGTGTGTGGATTGCTGTTTGTTTGGTGTGCTTGTGTTGTGTGTTTGTGTTTCAGAACAGCAAATATTTTCCCTAGGAAAAAGTTTGCTGTTCTGCATGTTTGATGTTGTCAGCGTTCGCTGAATAGGGGTCGATATTAGAACATTCGAAGTTGTGAAACTTCAGTGTTCTAATATAGACCCTCCAATCCTATCTATTAAGCCATCTGTCTTCCCAGTACTGAAGAATTTACTACACATCTCACTTGACATCACAAATACTCGGTCTCAATACGGCTTTAAACCTTTTCTGCAACATTAACAGAACAGTATGGTGGGACAGGTGGATCTCAAAGAGGATATTGCTGCTCTGGAATAGATTCTCCATCCACATAAAAGAAAGTTCATCCCTGTCCATATTCAAGCCCAACTTGGATCTATGGATGGAAAACTGAAAATTTACCCCAGGAGTGCCCCTTGTACAACTACTAGATTTAATATGTTGTGGGAATAGTGGTGCATTTTCTTTTCTTTTCTTTTTTTTTTCCATTTATTTTTGTGTGTGAAGTAGCTGTAATAAGCGGTAAGGAACTGGTTAATCTGCACAGTAGTTTAATGTTGTTTTTCAGTCCCACTAGAAAGCTGGTACATTTCAATTAGCTGATCTTTGATCAGCTGCACCAGCAGAAGAATTGTTTAGCGTATAACACTAAATCTCAGAACTGTAATATCCCCCATCGTGAATTAGATTGTGGCACCTTAGAAACATGAACAGGACTGAGGAGAATTATACTAGACAGCAAAACATAAATAAATAAAAGAACAATTTTTATTAGTAACTATCTCATGCCATTTCCTTGTAGATATCACTGTTCTGTACTTGTATACATCAAACTCTGTGTTACTAGCGTCCTTGTATTTTTATTAACAAATATTAATCTCCTGGTCACTAGTACTAGATGGTAGTGCTGCTGTTCAACTGAAGTCATTCTAATTTGTGTAAAGAAAGCAGAGACAGAAATAAAGTCATGCACTCCTTTGTGCAAAGACTGTTGGTTGCTCTCAGCAAAACATGATTGCAGACAAGCAGCAGTAAACTAAGCAAAACAAACAAAACAGACTCCTACTGCATCACTTTAGAACATAATGTTCTGAGGAGCCCTGAGATATTGGGTGATGTTTGCTAGAATATTTAGCCTTCATATCTAATTTTAAATCCATAGCTGGCTGCATGAGGGGGCTATCTTTTCTGTTGTCAGATTTTGTTACAAGCCTACCATAATAGTTTTATTAGTGTTAGGGGAAAACATTTTGAAATATTTCCACAGCAATCCTTCAGGTCTCAGAGCTTTTATTAGCTGGGAATTATTCAGAAGGGAACCATAGGTTCATAGGTAGGTACTAGGCTATCAGCCCAAGGGCCTAAGCAAGCCTAGCCAACAAGGTTCCCTGGCTTACGCCACCCAAGAAAGTTAATTTCCTGTGCCCATGTTGAGCAGATCCACAGAAGTGATCCCGGGGTTGTATTTCCTATTTCCCATCCACTCATCAAGATTTTTCTTGAAGAGTGCTAATGAGGAACTTTGCTTGACATAGATGGGTAGCTTGTTCCTGAGTATAGGAAGTCTCTGGGACAGGAATCTATCCCTCCAGCATGTCCTGTTTATTGTGGTGACAAGGTTTAGGTCCCCAGAGCATATAGCTCGGAGGAATTGGGATTTCTTTAGGTGTAGCATGTCCAACAGCTCTGGGTTTAACATAGCTTTATATGTTAGGCAGAGATCACCTCTGAGTAGGTGATATGCTAAAGAGTAAAGCTGGAGTTTTTTGAGACGGTCAGTGTAGGGCATCTGTCTGAGGCCAGTAATCCTCTTTGTGAGGCACTTCTGTGGCCTTTACAGCTGCTGCAGATGTCTTGTGAGGTACATTCCAAAAGGGTCATTGTACTCTATAATGGATCTAATGAGTGCCATGTAGAGTAGGAAAATTATGATAATGTGTGCCACATAGAAGGATTTTCTGACTACTGTGGCAATGTGATTATCAAAGGAGAGACTACTGTCCACCTGGGTCCCAAGGTCTCTTATCACACATTCGGCATTAAGTAGACTGCTGTTTATGTGGTAGTTCATGTGTACAGAGTTTTTACCAAAGGGAATGACAATGTACTTTTTGGCACTGAGCTTGAGGCCATGCCTCTAACACCAGGCATCTGTCTCAGTGAGGCCCTTCTGTAGGATGTCCACATCATTTGGGGACTCGACTATGGCTCTTAGTTTGCAGACATCTGTGAACTTCATTAGCCAGAGGCCTTCTGTGTTAGCCTGTACTTCAGAGAAGTAGATATCAAACAGGAGAGGTCCCAAGACTGTACCTTGTCACTGGCTTGACGTCAGATTTGGAGTCTGCAACATCTACAGTGTGGGTTCTGTCAGTTAGCCAGTTGGAAACCCATCTTGTGATGTAGGGATTTATAACTAGTTTAATGAGTTTATCTATAATTCCAGAATGGGGGATGGTGTCGAAAGCCTTGGTGAGGTCAAGATAGGCTGTGTGAACCATCTTACCCTCGTCTACGGCTTTGGTGACTGCCTCAAAGAAGTTGATCAGGTTCAGAAGGCATGATATGCCTTTCACAAACCCAAACTGGGTGGGGTCCAGAGTTTGGAAGTTACCAATGTCTTTGTTTATGAGTTCCATGATGACACGTTCCATGGCCTTGCAGACCAGGCTCATCAGGCTAATAGGCCAATAGTTCCCAGGATCAGTGGTGGCTCCCCCTTTGTGGAGTGGGATAACTGTTGCTGTGCGCCATTCAGTGGGCACAAAGCCTGACGTGAGACTATGATTGAACATGGTGCTTAGGTGGGAAGCCAGTTCGTTTATGTAAAACCCAGCCTTGGATGTTGTCCGGTCCCATGGATGCTGTGTTTTTGGTTTTAGAGAGTGTAGCTTTTACCTGCATAGATGTGATTACAGGGACTCTGCATTCTTCCTGAATAGATATGGGTCCTTTAGGGGGTGAAGGGGGGGGGGTAAAGTTAGCACTGAACCTATCTGCCAGGATGTTTCCAATAGCAGTTGGTTCTGTAATTTTCATGCCGTTGTGCTGTAACTCAGAGCAGATCTAGGTGTTGCCATTGAGATTCTTGACATAGCTACAGAATGCTTTGTGGTTGCCCTTAGAATCAGTGGCGATTTTGTTTTTGTAGCTAGCTTTGGAGGATCTTATAAGGGATCTCAGCATCTTACTGAGGCTGACCAGGGAGCTCCTCCACTCATGGGATTTTATTCTCTTTTGCAACAGTTTCTTCCTTCTGTTGTAGAGTTTGTTTATGGCAGGGGACCACCAGATTGGCTTCCTCTTTTTTGGAGGATAGCGTCTTGGTTCTGTTTGGGATAGCACGATCCATGCACTCGAGTAAGTGCTTATAGAGTGCATTTGTGTAGGATTCGGCAGTCGTAACTGTATTGTCTATCTGCATGGGTGTCATGAAGTTCGTCACTTCTATATTAAGAAGCATGAAGTTGGCTTTGGAGAAATGTTTTACCTGTGATTTCCTTAATGGTGGGTGGGTGCGAGATGTGGATATCTAGGGTGATTAGCTTATGGTCAGATCTGACCAACGAGTAGTTGACTTCAGGTGTGGAACACCTGTCACTCATGTTGGTAATGACTAGGTCTAGGATTTTGTTGCCCCTGGTGGGGGTGTGGATAAGTTGATCCAGGGCATTGGAATTTATGAATTCCAGAAAGTGTTGAGTGAAGGAGTTGGTACATGAGTAGTTTTCCCAGTTAAAGGGTGGGTAGTTGAAATCGCCCATTATTAGGGTGCTTGGGTGAACCCTAATATTTTCCAGTATATCAAGAAAAGAGGAGTGAGAATCCTGGGGCATGGTGGGGGATCTGTAGCAAGCTACAATTTGGATTGCAGTTTTTCCCTGAGTTAGTTGCACTTGGATAACCTCGGATGCATCATTCTGTTCAACTAGCCTGGAGGTGTGAATATCCTAAATGAATATGGACACACCTCTGTCTTTGGTGTTCTGCTCCAGGTTAGATGGCCGGAAAGTGTGGTATGAGTTATAGCCTGGTAATGCAGGGGTACTGTCTAGAGTCTTGAACCAGGTCTCAGTCACTGCACAGATATCCATGTTCTCCAATTTAAGGAGTGCCTTGAGTGAGTGCATTTTGAGATTTAGACTACTACATTACCCTCAGTTTTTGCTTGCCTGTTCCTGTTAAGGTGGTGAATTTGTCATTTGAACCTTGCCTAAAAAGGCACTATAGGTGCGGCAAGACCCATAGCCAGTATCCGTAATCCCAGGGGTGACAGGTGCAGGCCATCTCTGGCAAAGCATCATGGTCTGTCGACCATGTCGTCCCAGACAGATACTGGATCCCCTTTGAATGACACCAGAAGCTTAGCCAATTATTGTTCTGCTAGCTAAAGTGGGTGAGAATTGGATTTTGACCTTGTATGATCCTCATTTCACTGGCATCAGTTCTAATCTGCCAGATACCATATGCCTTGTATCTCACCACCATAATTTGGGCTGCCTGACTGTAAATAAGACTGAAATGGACCACGAGGCATAAATACTTTCACAAGGGGAGCTATGCCTATTTAGTGTGCAATTGTCATCTTAGATATGAGCATCTCCACAGCTAAGGGGGACACACAGTAATACGGTGGTGTGACCATTCTATATCTCCCTGTACCTTCTTTTCTATGACTAAAATAATTTGGCCTCATGGCTTCTAGTGAAGGACATACGTGATGATATATATTCAGATATTGCATAGTTTTACAAACACATGAAAATTTAAAGACAAGCAAACACACGTGTTGGTCTCTAGCATTCTAAGCTGGGCTGTCAAAACCCATTGTCTCAAGATCTCAGGTGTATATGAAAGCAACTTTTCTAAATGTGCCAGATTATATGTATTTCTTGGTCTTGTATATTTCTAAGAGGTTGTCATGCATGGAAAAGTCCTTCCTTCTGATGTAAGACGTAAACAAACAAAGATCATGCTTCATGGGGTTTTGGTATAGGTAGGCTAGTGTTTGCCCACAATGTTGTGTGACTTAAGTATGAAGTGTGGCTTAGTTGATGATCAAATGTAGTCAGGAGAAGATCTGCTAAATATCATCAATCTATTTGACTAAAAGGGTCCGGGTAGAAGTAATAGTAGATGGTATTTATGTCATCCATCCTACCCCAAGCTGCAAAATTCACCATACTTTTCTCTAAAATAATGTTTGTGTCTTTCGGCTTTTCCTGGTTAGGGGTCGCCACAGCGGAACTCCAGTCCGCTAATGATTGGCAGTAGAGTTTTTACGTGCTGGCTTGCCGGGCCTAGCGTACAATCTTCAACGATGGAATGCCCATTCACGCATGTCGCCCCACAGAAGACGCTCTAACTGAGAATCGAACTGGCAACGTCTAACTGTGAGGCGACAACGCTACCTCAGCACCACCACCGCAGTACATACTTTTCTCTAAAATAATATTTCCTGGAAATGTAGGAAGGGCATATATCTCTGGTGGCTGTAGTTTACTGCATAACATCTGACATTTTGTTGCATTAACTGAATAATCTGTCTATCATCTTTAAACACATTCCCAAACAGAAATAAATAGAGAGGAAGGTGGTAAGTCTACCACGTAATATTTCCTCTAGGCTTTCAGTGTGCCTTCTTGAGTATGAAAAATATTTTGAATGTGAATGCATTGTAGACCATTACTGATCAGATTAGTGATTTTCTTCATTTATCTTCTTGACAACAGGAGACTACAACACAACAGTAACTATGCTTGGAGTGTTTACTATGCTTGACTAGAGATAGTTATGTTTCTTGCATAAGTAAGATAGCTGGAGAGAATCAAAAAGGTGAAAAAGACTGAGAACCAAAGACCAATAACCCAAGCACCTCAGTCTGGCACACTGGACCCAATGAAGGTACAATACTCACAAAGGCACACCAAGTGAACTCCAGAAAACACTTGTAAATGAGTTTTAATCAAAGATTAAGCACTTTCATTCCTCACAGGGAACTTCATCAGAATAAAAAAAAAACATACACCACAAACATTTAAATAACACCCATAATTAATTACATCATAATCTTGAACATCAATCATTGGTTTTCCTCATTAATTCAATCCATTGGTATATTTAAATGTTAACAAATGTATAAAAAATATATATAAAAAATGATCTGTCACAAATAAAACTATCCGGTGTTTTGAAATACAAATCACAATAAATTTAAAGTTTCAAGGCTCTCATTTTTAAAGCAGGGATGGTAGAGTAATGTTTATTGAGTCCCAGAGGCACAAGTATTTAATCTTAACTGCAACATTAAATCTTTAAATTCTAAACTAGTCTCCCAGTCTCCACCCTTCTCAGGAAAATTCACCTGTTCCAAAACCCAGAACTTATAACTGGCTCATGTGCATTCTAAAAAGTGTTCCTTACTAATACCATAAATGTGTTCATAAAACCTTTGTTTGAGTTTTCTCTCAGTTCTTCCTATACAATAAGAGAGACACTCAACACAGTATGCAATATAAACCACTCCATTTGTGTGACAGATGTAATACCCATTTGCAACTAATTTTTCTTTTGTCCCTAAAATAATCTCTAAATCCACCAAGTTATAAATAAAAGGACACTGGCTGCACATTCCACACTTAAAAATACCCTTGTTGGTACTACATTATTTTTTAGCACTCTTTTCAAAATAATTCTTCAAATTGGCAACCATTTTAAAACTAAACTTCAGAGGTTTGGAAAAACATCCAAGCTGCTGGGCATTTCAGAAAAAAAGATCCCAATATTTCCCTAACACATTGTTGACCTCCCTGGTATCAAAATGGTATTCGGTCACAAAAAAAATTCCCTTTTCATCGTTGTATTCATAACTTGGTATCTGGAGAAAATCATCACATTCAAGATTAAAATGTGAGAGATTCTATAACACTCTGTTTAATCCATTGCTATTAACTGTTAGTAGTTTTATGACCAATTATCAATATTCAGCACTGTCTTTAACCATACTAAACAAATAGGATGTGCAGAGCTACAGCATACTCAGGATTTTGTTGGGAATATGGGTTCTCTCTTATTTCAGAGATAAAGTTTTCTTGTTTTACTACTTTTAAAATCACATCTCATCAACAAGTGCAGTCTTAGGTCTTCTGCTGCATACACGAAAGTATGCAAAACTATACAGTAACATCAAGATATCAATCCAAGTTAAAGGATATATCAAAACATATGCAAGTAGAAACAGTGTCTCTCAAAGAAATGAAAACTAATCCCTCACCCCAGATACTCTTACTGAGGGAGAACCATGAAGCACCACTGATAAGACTTCATCTGGCATGATAAGAAGTCAGTATATGAATTAACAGAAATCTTTTTCTAGGGAGCACTAAACATATCCAGATGATAGTCCTTTTTCCTTGTAAAATGAGAAGAAGTTTCTGTGCTCTACCTAATGATAAACATTACAATTTAAAAAGCTTTATCTCCTACCTCATTAGCTTAAAACAAATAAGCAGGCAATTCTCAGTCACCTTAATTAATTTAGTTGTTTATAATAATGAATACTGAAATGTGCTATAGTATCCCTTGTTCAAAGCTCTTCATACATAATGGCAGAACATGCAGTTATAGTAAGAATTCTGGGGTTCTAGCTGGTAGATCGATATTCTGTTGTCCATCTTGTGATTTACACAGTTGTTAGTTACATTAGACCCAAACTTGAGTATGGAATAACAATATGGAAACCCTATAGGAAAACAAGCATGAATAAACTGGAAAGAGTACAGCGGAAATACACCAAGGGCCTCCATGGATGTGAAAATCTAAGTTATTATGAAAGACTAAAATATCTGAACTTGTACAGTGTCTTTTACATATATTTAAGAAGAGGTCTTATTCAAGTATATAAGGCATTTAGGGACAACTACCTCTGGTAATGTTTGGGGTTATCAAAAAGTACTAGAGAATCGTCAGATAACCTATGTAGAGGATTCTATAGGAATGAGAAGTGTACTAATTGGTTCTCTGACAGAGTAGCTAATGCTTGGAACAGAGTATCAAATTACATTAAAGCAATTATTAGTTTAGATATTTTTAAGAACAGCCTGGGCATTTATTATGGGAACAAGTGTTTTGGTTTATTGACAAGCTAGAAGGGCATTAAAGCCCATGCTTGAAACATTTTTTTGTATGTATGTACATGGAATTCTCTTTCATGCATAACTTGAAAACAGAAATGAAATGAAGAGAACTGCCTCATGCTGTACACATAGTTGAGGCTGCAAGATACCTATGATAATATTCCTTCTATAATTCAAGCAAGAGTTAAGATATCACTCTGCATCAACATTTTGCACTAGATTATTAGTTAATTAAAGCAGCTCTATATGCAACCTGTATTTAAGCCACAGTGCTAATGGCTAGCTTAGAAACAGCTGCCTTAATTCACCTTGTATGTAAATTAATTAACCATACTGTGAGGTCTCTGTATCTTATCTGTAAGTTGGCAATACATTTACTGTACAATATCACAGATGATTTCTACTACACTGTGATTACGCAAATCGTGAGTATTTCTGTTGGGAGCTAAATAAAAAAGTCATGGCTCAGTGCAGTTGTCATCCTTTTGACACATTTTCAGTCAAAAAAACTAATATAGCTAAGCTAAACAGTCTGTGAGGGAAGATTTAAAACTGAAACGTCATTAAAACCTCATGTATAAAATAATAACTAGCAGCAAGTTAACTAAAATTGGTGCCAAATGCTTTTACTTCATTAGATAAAACCAGTACCACATTCTCAGCAGACACTGCATGACATCATAATAGGAGCAGATTAATTAGTGTCTTAAAGGCCTATTCTCATTATAGTCTTATCATTCATATTATCATTCATGCATGGATGGTAGCCTGCATATAAAATAAGCTGCCAGTGATAGTCCTTTTTCAATAGTCAATGGCTCTTGTCAACTCCTTATTGAAATGCAGACGAAGAGTGAATCTTTAACATTGCTCTTTTCATTTAAACTTTTTTTATGCAGAGGGCAAACTCTTCTGCATCCCTTGATGTGGGAGGCAAGCCCTCTACACCCATCCACATTTATGCATGCTAACTCCAATACTTTCACACCTTGGAGAAAAGAGAATATTCCAAGAAATGGCCATCTGAGATTTAATATATGTAAGTCAATTTGTTTGGCCATTTAGTCTCCATGTTTTGGAACTCACTCTAGAGAGTCCTGACATTTCAAATGGTTATTGCTCTGACTGTTTAATCTGATAGACAATTTTACTTTACTATAGGATCAAAGGAACATAGGAGGTTACTAGGCTATTGGCCTTGAAGCCCTTATAAGCCTGGACAAGAGTTTAGCCCATGTTTAGACAAATCAGTACCCAATGCCCCTGTCCAGCAGGGACACAGGTGGAATCCCAGGAGTATATTTCTATTTCCTATCTAGTTATCCAAATAGGTAAAGAGTTACTCTGCTTGATGTGGAGAGGTAGTCTATTCCATAGATGGGGAAGTCGCTGGGACAGAAATCTGTCCCGCCAACAAGTCTTGTTGATGTCATAGACCAAGATGAGGCTGAGTGTGGATACCAATAACTTGAAAGATAAATTCAGTATGTTTACTGTGTTCAGCAGAATGCTTATACAGATCATAGTGAGGAAATTTTATTTTTTATTTTAGTAGCAGCATACCAATGTTCATTTCAGCACTATGTTAACTTCCTTATGGTTTTACCTATACAGAACCCAATATATTCTATTCTATTCTGTTCTATTCTGTTCTATTCTACTCTATTCTATTCTATTCCATTTTATTTCTTACACTGCATACAGTAAACCCCTCCTTCAATTTTGCGGTCAGTGTATAGTTTAGACTGATAACTATGGCCAGTAAATGGATGGATAAAAGTAATGATTCTTTTTATAGAGGGGTCTATATTAGAAGCTCGACGAGTTTCTTCTTTGAACACTTAAATGCAGACACATAAATAGCAAACGCTGCAACCATGAATGGCCACTTCCACAATTTTTTCCCTGTGAAGAGATTTGCTTGGCCGTTATCAGGAATTGCCCTTTTCTCCAATGTAGAGTGATCTCAGAGTTGTTATATTCAGTTGGGGGGCACAGCCCTCCACATTGGGGGGCTCCCCACTTGATTAGGGTTTTAAAGTTTGTTTTTATTTTTACAGCCAAGTGAATTTTTTCCCTAGGAAAAAATTTGCAGAAGTGGCCATTCACGGCATACAGCTTGCACTCTTTACGTGCTGACCTTTAAGTGTTTAAAGAAAAGACTCTTTGAGCATATAATATAGACTCTTTATATAGTGATATTATCTTCACATCCTCTGGATATAAGTTCCATTTTTGATGGTAAATGGATTGCAGCTGTTTACAAATGAGGTTTCCAAGAGTAGTTTTGTATTTATGTTTTCATTAAACTTAAACTTGTGGCCTCAGCAATGACCTGAACAAACTTTGTCACCTCCTGATACAATTATCCTGTTGTTTATAATATTTCTGACTGTATACATATCAAGGCAAAAATCCAAAACAAATGCTGTATGCTGTCTTTTTCAATGTTAATTCCTGTTGGTAGTACTAATCATGAAGACATCGTGGGCATGTTTTCCTGCTCTATCATATCATACCTCCTGTGTTGGTTTATATACAATTCAATCTTTGATCTCTTCTCCCTGGATTTGTTTGTAATTTGCTTTATTCCAGCACAAGGAAGTGGCTTGTGTGGAACTTGATAACTGAAATCAATACTCTACATTTTTATATTTTAGCTAATTACATGCATAATAAAACAGCAAAGTTCCCATGTTTGTGAAACCTAACTGCTTTACACCTAAAGCTAAGCAATCAGTAATAATGTCTAATATTGTGGAAGCCACACCTGGGGGGCTTCTACACTCCTAGAAGTTTCATTATTTCTGCTATAGCACCCGTCTTGGAGACCATTACTGTGCTTTTAAAATGACTTATCTGTTAAATTGGCTTATATTTCTTTTATTACTAGTGCAATGTTATGAGGTATTGCTAGTTGTACTAGGAGAAGTGAGACAGTGCATGTGTGGCATATGCAAGCATGGATGCCTGAAGTTTTGTAAATAGTCTTGTGTCATTTGACTGTCACATTGATTTGTACAGATGCTTGTATTAAAAATGTATTTGTAAAAGTTGCTTATGCTAAAAATGCTGTAACAGAATCTGAACAAAGTTCTGATGGTGAATTGTGCCAGAGTCAGGTGACTAGATGTGATATCATTCTATAATCAGCTGAAGGATGGAACTCTGGCAGCAGCAATCTGTTGTTTGTTTTTCTTTTTCTTTGGAATCTGATAAAAAAGATATATGTCATTTACTACAGTTCCAGTTGTTAGTTGCGCAGTTCAGTCTGTGTGCAGTGTCTCATCTTTTTATTTATTTATTTTTATTTAAATTTGTTGACCGGGAGTGTCCAACTGGATGTAGGTCCATTTTCAGCGGAGGCCCGGGGAGAAAAGCTCCACAGTAAAATAAACAGACAGTAGTTACATTGGATTACATAGCGATTAACAATTTAACATAGCAATTACTTACAACATATTTACAGATGAAGAACATAGTACATCAGTAGACAACTAGAATCTTTATCTGTGAAATACATAACAGACATTAACAAATGTTACAATGAGAAGTTCCTGCTGTATAATAAGTACTAGGCTTATGAGCATCTAAGCTTGTGGAAGCAAGCATCTCAGCAGTACATCTTGCCTTGGGATACTAAGTGAGTTAAATAGGGAGAGTTTCTCTTTAGTTCAATTAGGAATAATGCAGTGACATTAGTTTAGTATTATTTTTTCTGCCTCTATGAGATTCTATGCAACTGTGTTATTTTTATATTTCCTGTGACTGAAACTCTGTTGTTTATTGTAACTAAATATTAAGTATTCTCAAGCTCGCAATTTTAGTATCCATTATTAAATATTTTTATACCTTTTCATTGTGACTGGTCCTTTAGAGAATACTTTTAACATTTTGAGAGAAATTGTGCTTATTTTAGTGACACTGCATCCACTCTGATAAGCCTTATTTCTTTGGACACACTCTACCATTTACATCAGTATTAATTTGACATAGTATAATTGGTTATCCTTTGTAAGAGCCTTATAGTATCTGACTGGTGGCAGCAATCTACCTTGTGTATGTGTGTATGTGTGTGTGTGTGTGTGTGTGTGTGTGTGTGTGTGTGTGTGTGTGTGTGTGTGTGTGTGTGTGTGTACTTGGATTTGTCCAGTTGTAAACAAAATTCCATTTAGTCAGCTACTCTTGAATGAATGGACTTTGGTAGAGCCTTCACTGAGTATCTGAAAGATATCTCACAACCACCCTACTTCTAATTTAAAGTCTAAATTGTTTAACAACCTTTTTTGAGATGTGGTATTTGATGCAATATCCCTGGCTTGTCTTCAGCCCTGGTTGCTCATTCAGATCAGTCCACTATATTCAAATGTCAGGAGTATCTCACTTCCTTCAAAATTTGTTTGTTTATTTATTTATTTATTTATTGACATTTGTTAACTGGGTTTGTCCAGCTGGGCTTGAGGCCCATTTTTAGTGGAGAACCAAGGAGAAAAGCTCCAACACATAAACAAATTACAGAAATTCAAACTTTAGAATTAAAAATGTAACAGAAGTCTGTTATACAAGAAAGTTAAAAAATAGAATAGCAATGCATGCACATATTTTTTACAGTGAAACACACACACACACACACACACACACACATATATATATATATATATATATATATATATATATATATATACACACATATATACAAGAAGAATTTTAACCAACAGTATTGATTTAGTATCTTTAGTACAAATCCAAAATAATGGAGTACTTAATGAGAGGGAAGACAGTAAGAGAGGTATAATGGTGGTGCACTAGGTTGGGGCTTCACAAGGGGAAGTTTTGAAATTAATTAGATGAAGTTTAAGTTTTTCTTTAAAGTGAGATGGGTGGATGATGGAATGTATATCTACTGGAAGTTTGTTCCAAGCTTGGGCAACCGAGTGTTTATATAGGAGTTTGCCTGCAGTTTTTTTAGGTTGGTAGACGTGCAGTAGTTGCTGGTTACAGGTGCAGAAAGTCTGAGGTGGAGTATAGATAGAGATGATGGAAGAGAGCAGGACAAGATGAAGGCTTATAAAGAATAAATTGCTTAGCATCTGAAGTTGAGATAGTAGTAGAAGTTGAAATTCAAGCTGCTGGAGTGAGTTTAGGGCAAGGCAGTGATGTGAATTGTAAGGAGAGTTTGTGACAAACCTAGCTATCTTATGGTAGGTTTGTTGGAGTTTGTTCAAGGTTGTGGTTTAAATGTTAGTGAGCACTGGAGCAACATATAGGAGGGAGGGGAAGAGTAGAGCATGTGCAAGACAGAGTCTAGCATTTGTGGTGACAATTTTTTTATTGCGGTACAGTAAACCAGGTTTCTGGTGTGTCTTTTATACACTGGAGCATGTGAAGATTAAATTTAAGTTCATCATCAATGATGACTCAAGGAGTTTTGTATGAGCTTCAGGTTGGATTATGGTCTTGTTAGAGGATGTTATACCAAAGGTGGAATTGTGGTGAGTGACAGACCGGGGAAGAAAGAGTAAGAATTTGGGATTGAGGATAAGTAGATTACTGGACAGCCTATGTTATGTGGATCAAAATGCATGTTGAGTTAGACTGCGGAGTTCAGAGATAATGTCAGAGGTGGAGATGAGGTTGAGTCATCAGCATATTGGATGAGGAGGATTCTTTACAAGATATGTAGAGATCATTGGTAAAGATATTGAACAGAATGGGACCCAGGATAGACCCTTGCGGTACACCCGTGGGACAGGTAAAAATGGAGAAGTGGAAGAAAACCATTTGACAGATTGCTGCCTGCAGGATAAGGAATTGGAGAACCAGGTAAGGGAGGAAGAAGAAAGATTTAGATTTGCAAGTTTAGCTAGCAGTAGGGATGGGAGACTGTGTCAAAGGCTTTGGAAAGGTCAAGGAAGAGACAAGATATGAGTTTGTTGTTATCTAGGGCCTCCACAATGATATGTGTGAAGGATATGAGGGCTGTGGTTGTACTATGGTTAGGACAGAAATAATGCTGAGTGGGAGTGAGAAGGTTGTGCTGGAGTAGGTGGTTAAGAAGCTGTGAGTGTATGTATTTTTCAAGGATCTTGGGGGGGGTAGGATGGCTATGGGGCGGTAGTTAGATGGGTCTGTAGAGTTTCCAACTTTATGCAGGGGAATAGTAAAGAAGGATTTCCATAGGGTAGGGACAGTGGATTCCTGAATTTATCTATTGATTAGGATAGATACATGATAGGCTATGGATTCAACAGCAAGTTTGAGAAAGGTAGGAGATAGGTTATCAGTGGAGGGGGACCAGGGTTTAAGCTTTTGAAGAAGAGATCTAATGTAGGAAGTATAAACTGGGCATAAAGAGAACAGATTACTACTTGGAGGGTTGGGAGGGAAAGGCAGAAGAGTAGTGATAGAGTTGGTAGGTAGGAGTGTTTGGATGGTGTCAATAAAGTGTTTATTGAGGAGAGTATCTATTTCTAGAAGGGATGTGTTTGGGTAAGGTCAGGGTGTTGAGAGGCAGCCAGGAGAAAAAGTTTTGTTTAAAGTCGACCAAAACTTCTGAGGGTTAGATTTACTATTGAGCTGTGCAGAGTTATAGAAGGACCTTTTGTCATTGTTTGTTTTTTTTTTTTTTTTTTTTGTAAGATTTCTGAGATGCCTATATTTATGTAGTAGAGGTAATTCCTTTGTTTTAATCCAGGCTTTCCAAGTTGTGCATAAGGGACCTGGTTTCTTTGGCTAGCAAGGGAGCATGATTGGATTTTATTCAAATCTTCCTAGAAAGAGCAAAGGAGTTTAGGGTATTTGCAAAGATGCTATTGAACATGTTGACTGCATCATTGAGAGGGATTTGTCTAAGGATGGACTAGTCTGTTTTACAAAGAATGGAGTTGAATTAGGATATATTAGAGTTTATGACAATCCCTGTAAAGGTGGGGTTTGGGAGGTTGGGCAGTGAATCTTAAGACAGAGGTAAGAAGGTGGTCACTAAGGCAATCTGGTAAGGTAGTGGGATTGTGATAATGGTGGGGAGAGTTAGTGAGTATCCAGTCTATTATGGAGCTGGAAGATGAGTTTTTACGGTGATGGGGAGGGGAAGATATCAAGGGGTTTGGAATGGTTGCATCTCCCAATGGTTTCAAAATGTTGGATATTCTCTGTGGATTTTACAAAGATGTGTCTGCAGTTGTAATCCCTGCGTCTCTGCTGAAAATCGTATTTGTTCTGTCCGTGGTAAAATTGACAGGCATTTGAATTTCAGACTTCAGGTTTCTGAATGTTTAATTCCTTGTATAATTGATGGTGCAGTGATAGTATTGTTACCTCACAACTATAGGTTTTCTGGTTTGATTCTTGGTTGGGGTGGCTTCTGTCTGCATCTCCTCCCTGTATTTGTGTGGATTTGCTCTGGTGCCCTGCCATTTTGCAAAGACGTGTCTGCAGTATTAATCCCTGCATCTCTGCTGAAAATTGTTTTTGTTCTGTCCGCAGTAAAATTGACAGGCATTTGAATTTCAGACTTCAGGTTTCTGAATGTTTGATTCCTTGCAGATTTGATGGTGCAGTGGTAGTATTGTTGCCTCACAGCTATAGGTTTTCTGGTTTGATTCTTGGTTGGGGTGGCTTCTGTGTGGAGTCTGCATCTCCTCCATGTGTTTGTGTGGATTTGCTCTGGTGCCCTGCCATTTTACAAAGACGTGTCTGCAGTATTAATCCCTGCGTCTCTGCTGAAAATTGTTTTTGTTCTGTCCGCAGTAGAATTGACCGGCATTTGAATTTCAAACTTCATGTTCTTCAGAATACATAGTAGCACAACCTTTTTTCTAGCAATTTTCTAAGTTTATAAGATGAATATTTTAAATTTGTCCCTATTTTTGGGACTGTATTCCCCATTATTGGCTTCGTCAGGTTTTTGTGCTAAGGTTGACAGCTATGGCAAGAACTGAATTCACTGAATATGGACTGTAGAATTGTGCATATTTACTGATAAAGGTGCACTGTAGAATTGTGCATATTTACTGATAATGGTGGACTGTAGAATTGTGCATATTTACTAATAATGGTGGACTGTGGAATTGTGCATATTTACTAATAATGGTGGACTGTAGAATTGTGTATATTTACTAATAATGGTGGACTGTGGAAGTCTGAGTAGACTTTTTATGATAAATGTTCTCAACTGGGCAGTTTTGCCATTATGGGTGCATATGTTTTGTTTCATTGCTTACTGGAAAATGCTCAAAACAAATTTAAAACACCCTCTAACAAGTGTACTGTATTGTACAAGGAATATAATTTTAGTACAATGAGGAAGGTGTATCAAAGAGCACATGTATGTTTCATATGCAAGGGGCCTATGATTCAAAACAGCCCAAAATTAATCTTTATCTGCCACTGGCAAAATGTATTTTCTTTGAATGTGGGTTTCAATGAATGTGAGTTTCAAGGGCAGAGAAGTTTTAATGCTAAGTTTTCATTGTGAGACTGCATTGCTTTGTTTAACAGATTACTTAATGTTTGTGCTGTAAAATACAAAATAAAACTTTCAAATGAAGTCCAATCATTGAAGTAAAGCAGTATGCACATTAGTGTTTATGGTAAATGGAGTGAAATAGCCAAGTAATGGTTAATTGGAATGGCTGCAGAGGCTCCAGTTCAACCATTATTTTGTCAGGGGAAGGGCAGCAAACTCAGACAGGCCCAGCTGAACTATACCTCCCAACTGTCCAGATTTTCAAAGAATGAATAGATTTTTGCTTCTTATTTTTGGTTTGTTGTTCATAAAATTTGTAGTTTTAATTCCTAAATGATTTGCCAGAAGTCACTAAATAATAAGTTTCAGACTTCATAACCTTCATAAAAATGCATGTTAAAGTAAGAGCCGTTCTATCAACTGTCTCAATTTATACAAGAGCAATTTTTAGTACTGTTTATATGTGCCCCCAATATATTTGGCCTTGTTCAGATTTACTGCATTAACAGGTTGAGAGGTACATGCAAATAAATTGCTTTATAGAATTAGGCATAGCCAACCTCTCAACTGTCCCCAATTTTTGGCTCAAAATGTTGCTCTTCCCCTAATAATCCCTCCAAAATAGCAATTTTGGAAGAAAACATGGAGGGTTTACAATTAAGAAATAACTGTAATAATCAAAGTTATAGATTACTTGAAATGCATGTAGATTCTTTTATTTTGTCAGCTGCTCAAGGTAGCAGTACTAATATTAAAGTGTCCCTTCTTTGACAGGTAGAAGCTGTATTGTGTGTCTATTTTATATTTTTGCATCACATTTTTGGTCCATTTTTCATAAAATTGTGTTTTTTGGCAAATTAGTGACAAATCACTAAAGACTGAAGTTAGAAAATGACAGACATTTGAGTTTCAGATTTTATACCCTTCAGAAAATTCATACTAATGCAAGACCTATTCTATTATCTTTCTAAGTTTATTAGAGCAATATTTAAAAATTGTCCTTCTTGTTGTGCCTTTGTCCCACTTCTGTGTATGGCTTTGTCCAGATTTCTTGCTCTTGAAGTTGAGAGGTATGACAAATGTGTCAGGGCCATCACAGTCAGCCAGAGAGATTTCAAATTGTGACATGCTTGTTGCACCCCACTCCCCATGTAGTGACTCTGGATGTGTCCAAGCAAGGCAAGGAGTAGTTGTATCTACCTTGGATGGGGAGGACACACTGCATAAGTACTACAGTGGCTTTTCATCTGTCCTTGATTTTGCAGAATGGTCTGGTTTCTGTCATATTTTTGTACTGTTGATTTATGCTTATTACTCAAAGTGCCTGTTGCTCTGTGTTTAAGTAGCAATGCTTTAATGACCATAAGGTAAGCTTGTCTGACATCGTAAGATGCAAGTAAGCTTTAATAAGCATACTGTTAAAGAATTGCCAACATTGAAAGCCTTTCTGTTGTTGCCATGCAGAGAATACTTGACTAGATAATGTATAAGCCTTGGGTATTAAAGGACAGGATTCCATTATTTTAAAAAGCTCATTACACTTGTTGGAGACTTCCAGTCATCTCTACAGGCTTTACCCGTAAACTAAACAGAATGCCAATCATGTGTGGTCCATAACCTGTACAGTAATCCTTTAAGCAATGTATCTTGAGCTTGTTTCTTGTTTGCTTTTCATTTTACTTTTATCATGTTTTCCCATGAAACGTTGTCAGGCAGCAGGTCTTTTTGGATAAGAAACATTTTTACAAGTGGGGCATCACATAGATTTCTACTTTCAGCATGTTGCTTGGTACTTTAATAAAGCTGAATATATTATAATTAGAACTGCAGTGCAAGGAGAAGTAGTTTGAGTTGAGTGCTTCTGGTTTTTCTTATACTTGATTTTGACTGGCATTCCAGTAATGTATTTAAAAGTAATTTATTTTTTCATGCCTCACAACCTTTTGTTTCCATCTAGATATTAAGTAAGCTGTCATGCAGCCAATGCATTGAAATATTTTTATTCTTCTACACTTATTTTTGTCTTGATTGGACTTTCATAATGATGGTTTGCCACCCAGGGCAGCGTATTTAATTAAAGTTAGTTTTTTTGTGGTTTTGTGCATAGCTCCTCCCCTTTATGGTTGACCACACCCCTTCCCTTTGACCCCACCCATTCAGCGTCTCCTGCAGCCCCCCTGTGATTTGAAGTCACCAGCCGCCACTGGTAGACAACTAGAATCTTTATCTGTGAAATACATAACAGACATTAACAAATGTTACAATGAGAAGTTCCTGCTGTATAATAAGTACTAGGCTTATGAGCATCTAAGCTTGTGGAAGCAAGCATCTCAGCAGTACATCTTGCCTTGGGATACTAAGTGAGTTAAATAGGGAGAGTTTCTCTTTAGTTCAATTAGGAATAATGCAGTGACATTAGTTTAGTATTATTTTTTCTGCCTCTATGAGATTCTATGCAACTGTGTTATTTTTATATTTCCTGTGACTGAAACTCTGTTGTTTATTGTAACTAAATATTAAGTATTCTCAAGCTCGCAATTTTAGTATCCATTATTAAATATTTTTATACCTTTTCATTGTGACTGGTCCTTTAGAGAATACTTTTAACATTTTGAGAGAAATTGTGCTTATTTTAGTGACACTGCATCCACTCTGATAAGCCTTATTTCTTTGGACACACTCTACCATTTACATCAGTATTAATTTGACATAGTATAATTGGTTATCCTTTGTAAGAGCCTTATAGTATCTGACTGGTGGCAGCAATCTACCTTGTGTATGTGTGTATGTGTGTGTGTGTGTGTGTGTGTGTGTGTGTGTGTGTGTGTGTGTGTGTGTGTGTGTGTGTACTTGGATTTGTCCAGTTGTAAACAAAATTCCATTTAGTCAGCTACTCTTGAATGAATGGACTTTGGTAGAGCCTTCACTGAGTATCTGAAAGATATCTCACAACCACCCTACTTCTAATTTAAAGTCTAAATTGTTTAACAACCTTTTTTGAGATGTGGTAATTGATGCAATATCCCTGGCTTGTCTTCAGCCCTGGTTGCTCATTCAGATCAGTCCACTATATTCAAATGTCAGGAGTATCTCACTTCCTTCAAAATTTGTTTGTTTATTTATTTATTTATTTATTGACATTTGTTAACTGGGTTTGTCCAGCTGGGCTCGAGGCCCATTTTTAGTGGAGAACCAAGGAGAAAAGCTCCAACACATAAACAAATTACAGAAATTCAAACTTTAGAATTAAAAATGTAACAGAAGTCTGTTATACAAGAAAGTTAAAAAATAGAATAGCAATGCATGCACATATTTTTTACAGTGAAACACACACACACACACACACATATATATATATATATATATATATATATATATATATATATATATATATATATATATATACACACATATATACAAGAAGAATTTTAACCAACAGTATTGATTTAGTATCTTTAGTACAAATCCAAAATAATGGAGTACTTAATGAGAGGGAAGACAGTAAGAGAGGTATAATGGTGGTGCACTAGGTTGGGGCTTCACAAGGGGAAGTTTTGAAATTAATTAGATGAAGTTTAAGTTTTTCTTTAAAGTGAGATGGGTGGATGATGGAATGTATATCTACTGGAAGTTTGTTCCAAGCTTGGGCAACCGAGTGTTTATATAGGAGTTTGCCTGCAGTTTTTTTAGGTTGGTAGATGTGCAGTAGTTGCTGGTTACAGGTGCAGAAAGTCTGAGGTGGAGTATAGATAGAGATGATGGAAGAGAGAGCAGGACAAGATGAAGGCTTATAAAGAATAAATTGTAGCATCTGAAGTTGAGATAGTAGTAGAAGTTGGGGGAATTCAAGCTGCTGGAGTGAGTTTAGGGCAAGGCAGTGATGTGAATTGTAAGGAGAGTTTGTGACAAACCTAGCTATCTTATGGTAGGTTTGTTGGAGTTTGTTCAAGGTTGTGGTTTAAATGTTAGTGAGCACTGGAGCAACATATAGGAGGGAGGGGAAGAGTAGAGCATGTGCAAGACAGAGTCTAGCATTTGTGGTGACAATTTTTTTATTGCGGTACAGTAAACCAGGTTTCTGGTGTGTCTTTTTTATACACTGGAGCATGTGAAGATTAAATTTAAGTTCATCATCAATGATGACTCCAAGGAGTTTTGTATGAGCTTCAGGTTGGATTATGGTCTTGTTAGAGGATGTTATACCAAAGGTGGAATTGTGGTGAGTGACAGACCGGGGAAGAAAGAGTAAGAATTTGGGATTGAGGATAAGTAGATTACTGGACAGCCTATGTTATGTGGATCAAAATGCATGTTGAGTTAGACTGCGGAGTTCAGAGATAATGTCAGAGGTGGAGATGAGGGTTGAGTCATCAGCATATTGGATGAGGGAGGATTCTTTACAAGATATGTAGAGATCATTGGTAAAGATATTGAACAGAATGGGACCCAGGATAGACCCTTGCGGTACACCCGTAAGGACAGGTAAAAATGGAGAAGTGGAAGAAAACCATTTGACAGATTGCTGCCTGCAGGATAAGGAATTGGAGAACCAGGTAAGGGAGGAAGAAGAAAGATTTAGATTTGCAAGTTTAGCTAGCAGTAGGGATGGGAGACTGTGTCAAAGGCTTTGGAAAGGTCAAGGAAGAGACAAGATATGAGTTTGTTGTTATCTAGGGCCTCCACAATGATATGTGTGAAGGATATGAGGGCTGTGGTTGTACTATGGTTAGGACAGAAATAATGCTGAGTGGGAGTGAGAAGGTTGCGCTGGAGTAGGTGGTTAAGAAGCTGTGAGTGTATGTATTTTTCAAGGATCTTAGGGGGGGTAGGATGGCTATGGGGCGGTAGTTAGATGGGTCTGTAGAGTTTCCAACTTTATGCAGGGGAATAGTAAAGAAGGATTTCCATAGGGTAGGGACAGTGGATTCCTGAATTTATCTATTGATTAGGATAGATACATGATAGGCTATGAATTCAACAGCAAGTTTGAGAAAGGTAGGAGATAGGTTATCAGTGGAGGGGGACCAGGGTTTAAGCTTTTGAAGAAGAGATCTAATGTAGGAAGTATAAACTGGGCATAAAGAGAATAGATTACTACTTGGAGGGTTGGGAGGGAAAGGCAGAAGAGTAGTGATAGAGTTGGTAGGTAGGAGTGTTTGGATGGTGTCAATAAAGTGTTTATTGAGGAGAGTATCTATTTCTAGAAGGGATGTGTTTGGGTAAGGTCAGGGTGTTGAGAGGCAGCCAAGAGAAAAAATTTTGTTTAAAGTCGACCAAAACTTCTGAGGGTTAGATTTACTATTGAGCTGTGCAGAGTTATAGAAGGACCTTTTGTCATTGTTTGTTTTTTTTTTTTTTTTGTAAGATTTCTGAGATGCCTATATTTATGTAGTAGAGGTAATTCCTTTGTTTTAATCCAGGCTTCCAAGTTGTGCATAAGGGACCTGGTTTCTTTGGCTAGCAAGGGAGCATGATTGGATTTTATTCAAATCTTCCTAGAAAGAGCAAAGGAGTTTAGGGTATTTGCAAAGATGCTATTGAACATGTTGACTGCATCATTGAGAGGGATTTGTCTAAGGATGGACTAGTCTGTTTTACAAAGAATGGAGTTGAATTAGGATATATTAGAGTTTATGACAATCCCTGTAAAGGTGGGGTTTGGGAGGTTGGGCAGTGTATCTTAAGACAGAGGTAAGAAGGTGGTCACTAAGGCAATCTGGTAAGGTAGTGGGATTGTGATAATGGTGGGGAGAGTTAGTGAGTATCCAGTCTATTATGGAACTGGAAGATGAGTTTTTACGGTGATGGGGAGGGGAAGATATCAGTTGATGGAAACCATGCAGGTTGATACTTAGTTGTGGAGAGTCAGTTTTAAGTTTGGACCAATCTAGGTTGACATCTCCCAAGATGATGGTTTCATAGGGTATATTGTGGAAGAACCAGTTTAGGATATTCTCTACGATGGATGAATTATTGCCGGGAGGGATGCAGATGGAAGCAATACCCAATTTCTTGTGAGCATTAAGGTGGCAATTAAGGATGATAAGTTCATCTGGGTAGAAGCCAGGGATGGGTGTGGGAAGAAGCGATAGGTTGAGGTTATTAAAGTAGAGGATGGCTATGCCACCCCCTTTTTTGGGGATTCTGTCAGAGCGATAGATATTATAGTCTGGTGGGAGAATTTCATTATTAGAGATGTGTGGCTTAAGCCAAGTTTCAGATAAAGAAAGGATTTGAGGAGTTGTATGGGCTATCCAGGTATGGAACTCGGTGATTTTGTTAGTTAGACTTTAAATATTAAGAGAGTATATTGTCGGGTGCTGTAAGGATGAGTTTATTGAGTGAGGCTGGATGAAGGTGTTTGGAAAGGGAGGGGAGGTAGAAGGTAAGTGAGGTATGAGATAATGTTGAGAGAGAGAGGGTCCGGGGTTGGGATGGATGTCCTCAGATATGAGTAAGTTATTACTAGGAAGAGAGAGTATAGTAATATATAGATGTAGTTTATGTAGCTTGGGTTTACATTTGTAAGTAGTTGGGAGGATTTAGGGTCTAGGCAGTCTATAAAGACAGGAGGTGGAGAGGTTGAACAGGGCTGAGGAGATATTAAAGTAGGATGTTGCTGAATGAGTATCATAAGTGTAGGATGTAGGAGAGCAGAACAGTAGAAACAAAAGATGTGAGTGATAAGAAGTAAGAGCAGAAAGAAGGAGGAGGAGTGTGGTGGTAATAATAAGGTTTTGTATTTTTTGGAGGAGGGTAGAGGGGTGTAGATAGGGTATACTAGTTCAGGGGAAGAGGTGATGTATATTTACTTTAACAGGAAGTTGTTTGTCAGTGGATGTCAGTGTAATTTTTTTTGGGACTTGAAATGGGTGGTGGTCAGGAAGGCAGGAACTCTTGGCTGGATATTATCCAGTACAGGTAGTCTCGCAGAGAGCAGAGAAGTTTGACCTTACAGCTGATAACCTAGTATAAAGTCAAGAAAGAGAAGAAGAGTATGTTAAGTGGGGATAAGACA
Source organism: Protopterus annectens (assembly GCF_019279795.1). Lineage (NCBI taxonomy): Eukaryota > Metazoa > Chordata > Ceratodontiformes > Protopteridae > Protopterus > Protopterus annectens. The sequence continues at coordinate 958,088,397 of NC_056732.1, forward strand.
AATAGAAAGTTAACAATTATCTATTAAATTGTACAATGATGGGATCTGTGGAGCTCCAGCTATAGAATGCAAGTAAGGGATCTGTAGAGCTACAGCTAGAGAATGCAAGTAAGGGATTTAGGGAGCTACAGCTAGAGAATGCAAGCAAGGGATCTGGGGAGCTATAACTAGAGGAGGCAAGTATGGTATCAGGGGAGAAGCTAGTGGTCTGAGAATGCAACAGAAAAGTGAGCCTGGGAATGTGGAGGGATCTACACCTAACTCTGCATATAGCCACTTTAATGAACACAAGAATAAATCACAACAAACATTAACATAGATGGAAGAAAGAAAAAATAATTCAGTTATTACATATATTGGTTGATAAATCAATCATGTCCATAAGCCCAATGAATGCTGAATAATAGGATGACTAAAAAAATCTTGCACTCTTTACACTAACTTTCCATTCATGAAGTAAAAGAGAAAATACTGTCTTTTGATGCAAAAAGGCCAATCCGTGTTGATCAAAATTGCAACCTCTAAACAAATGGCAAAAAAAAAATACCAGACAATGACCAGTCAAAAAGAATACACACACACAGTTATAGGCCTAGATAAAGTACCTAAGTCTCAAGCCCCACAATATTATACTCTGAATATGTCGAATCAACATTGCTGTTAACCTATAGACTCAAACTTAGCCACTGTATATCTTGAATATGGCCCAATAAAACATTTAAACAATACAAAAAAAATGTACTCACTTAATTTCTTTCAAAGGCACAAAATATTATATACAAGACCAAAAACCTTTTGATAATAGTGACCCCAAAAATGTATATAAAAAACAAAAATCATATTACCAGATGTCCAAATAATGTTCATGAATGGAATGGAGCAGTCCTGAGGAACTTCACTTGAAACCTATGTCAACTCTGTTCAGAAATGTAGAAATGCTGAAAATTATCGGTGGCTTGACTGAGTCTCGATGTAAATCAGCAGGCCCAAATGTAAATGCCGAACAAATGGAACAAGTATACTCCTCAAGAAATAGAGATTTTAAATTATATAGGTCTCCCAGCTGTATAAAGACACTCCAATAAACTGGAGTGATACAACCAACTAATTATTCCAAAATAATAAAGGTCTATAGTACACAGGTAGTCCACAACAATCCAGTGAAAAGACATACACCTCACTGTTTACAAAAAGACAAAAAATGGCAATGTGCAGGCATTCACGAAATGACGATAGAATCACCTCCATATATCTCCTTATGCGGGCGATTGTCTAAAGCCTGATTATCACTCCATACATGACATCTGACAAACTAGGTGTTGATATGTATTCATAGGCCCGCAAATGAAATTGGTTATATGAAGCCAATAATATGTATAAGTATATATCACTCATACAAAAATCACTGAAATTGTTGATGTTCACCTTCATAAACCCCTCAAAAACTTTAGAGTAGCATACCCGACCAATTATTCCAAAAGGAATAAATGTCTAAACTGATCACAGGTAGTACGGAATGGTAGAGCCTTCCTCGTGTACATTAATGCTCGACTTTTTACTTCTCTTCCTAATGTCTTTCTTCTTTCTGACTGTCGATCCTTTCTTTTTGAATAGTTACTTGCTTTCTGTGGGGCATCATATTTTAGATCTCACTTTTTAATCCAATTCCTGAGAACTGAGAAATGTTTGCCATTTCACAGCTTCAGCTGAATCAATTTAACACTGCATTAAAGGATAGTAGTCTAGTCATGAAGAAGAAATGAAAATTCAGTTTAGTTATGAAAATGTTGCAAACATCTTTCATCCAACAGTGATTACATGAATTTCCTACAACTGAATTAAAATTGCAAATCCATTTTCCCTTTCCTCCTCCACTCCTGTAAAAGGAAGTCAGAGCAGCCATATTAAGTGCAAGTCCCAATGATAGTTTTTCGAAGTATAGTAATCTGATTCTCCTGGCTCTGCCCACTCTGTATGCTCGGTCTCATTCCACTCTCCTACCCTACCCAATTCCCACCCACCATCACATCAATTACATTTATCCTAACCAAAGCTTCACCTACCTCTACTGCTCAACCAGTCATAACCTTCTACTAATTAATTCTTTACTTCACCCCACATTTCACTAATTATATAATTGACCATCTCACAGCCACCCCATACTCCATCATACTGTCTTCATATTCCAGTTTATCTTACAAATAAATCTTGCTCTTCACTACCCCACATCCCCGTCCATCATAATATGCCATTCATCACCAACCTAGCACTACTTACTATCTTTCTCTATTCTTCCTCTTTATATAATTACTTACTTCTCCTGAAACTATACATGAATATTACAAGACCACTCACATAACTGCAATTCTCCTGCCCAAACACACTTACTTCTCTGACATTGCACCCTCTCTATATGCAACATATACACCCTCCCTTAGAAAGCTAAACATTCTAACCTTATATGTAAAAATTTAAATAAAACTAACCTCTATATATGAATACAACACAAAGAAAAAATAGCAACCCACTAATCCCTTACACAATTACCATAGCCTAATACTATGCAGTGACATTCATCCCAATCTTGGACCCACTCACTCCCTTCTTTATCACAAAAAGTGTCACAAAACCCTTAGCCTCACTACCATCAACTTCCAAAGCATCAGGAACAAAATTCCATATCTCCATGCCTAGATTAAACCCTATAAGCCAGATATTGTAACAGCAACTGAGACTTGACTAAAACCTTATATTACATTTATTTATTTATTGACTGGGAAAGTTCACTGGGCCAGAAAGTCCCATTTTCAGTGAAGGCCCAGGAAGAAAAGCTCCACAAATTACAGAAACAATTTTATCATTTAGCTTATACATTACAAAGTGTATTAGAAGTAAAAAAGAAAAGATAAAAACAGAAAAAGCTCCAAAGCAATTGTTGACATTCTTTAAATTTTGGAATAACACATTACATTTTGGAGAGTTACATTATAAATTGTGTCATAGTTGAGACAATTATTGACATTCATAAGATTTTGTAAACAGACTTTATTATTTATTTACATTTGTTGACCGGGAATATTCAACTGGGCACAGGTCCTTTATCAGCAGAGGCCTGGGGAGAAAAGCTCCACAATAAAAACAATTCAAAACAGCAATTAATTACAAGTTACAAGAAGTATAGGTAGGTTTTGTTTAACAATAGTAGTAAACAGTTATAGTTCAAAATGAAATTAAGTATTTAGTTAAATGGTACAACACTTATATCATTGGTGCCATAAAGACTACTAAGTATTTTAATAGCTGAGCTAGCAGCTATTACCCTTGAATAACAGTGGCTAAGATTACAGCTGAGATACAGGTTTACAAGCAATATATTTGGCTGTAATCCAAGGTAGTTAGAGGGGTGAAAGAAAGGGATTAGAGAGGTTGGGGTAGATATGTTAGAGAGGTTTGATACAGGGGCATGTCCAGTGCTCTTTTAAATGAGATTTTAGAGCAGCTTTGAAGTTAGTGCCTGATGACACAGACATTATAGTATGAAGAAGGGTATTCCATAATTTTGCTATGGAGTAGGAGAAGAAAGCTTCTCCAGCAGAGTTCCTAGTTTTAGTTACCTATAATTGATTTTTGTTGCTGGAGTGTAGTGGTCTGGTGGTATGATAGGGTTGGAATAGATTTTGAAAGGAGGGAACTTTTAGAGGATGATTTAGTAGTTTGTGGGCGAGTGAGAGTTGGTACCATTGAAGGAGGTGAGGGATACATTAATAAACTGTAACAATGTCACAGCTGAGGGAAGAAACATCATGACCTAAGTTTGTCATAAACCAGTTAGATCTTTATAATCAGTATGCTAAGTACTAAGACATTACATGAAAATATTAAATGGAATAGTAATAGATTAATGGAATAGTAAGTAGAGGGTAATTGGAAACTTTTAGAAGGACTGTGGATCATGGAGTAAGAGCAAAAGGACATTGTAAGGGTATATAGCAAGAAATAATTAAGGAGGTTTACTCATGTTAATACAGGAGCAGTCTTGGTTATTGAGATATAGTTCTTTCAGAGCTTTTTTGAAAGTTACGATAGAGACAAGTTGAATAGTAGAGTGAGGTAGGGTATTCCATAGTTTAGCAGCTGCATAGGAATAAAAGCATTGTCTGGCTCTTTTATTAGGTTTGGTTACAATTAGGAGGTGTTTCTTGGAAGACCTAAGGTTACAATTTTGGGTATAAGTTTGTATTATTGTTTGAAGGGATGGACAGTATTTAGGGTTGTTGAATAGTTTGTGGGTAAGAGTTAGCTGGGTAAATTGAAGGTAATGGGGGAAGTCAAGCCAGTTTAAAGATTTAATGGCCAAGCAGTGGTGTGTGCGAGTTGGCATATGTGAGACAAACTTAGCTATCTTATAGTAACATGATTGTAGTTTGTTTGTGAGAGATGTGTGTAAGCTGGTAAAGATGGGGCTGCCCTACAATAAAGAAGGGAGAAGCAGACTATTAGCTAGTGTTAGTTTGGTGGCTTTGTCCAGACAGAGTCTGTGCCTATATAGTTTACCAAGTTTAAAATGGGTTTTTTTGATAGTGCTGAGTATGTGATCTTCAAACATAAGTTTGTCATCAATAGTGATGCCAAGTTATTTATCATTCTTTACAATTTCAATTTCAGTATTGTTTTGTGAGAAAATTTTAAAGTCAAGAAGGGGGTTGGATGAGAAGAGTAGCAGTTTTGTTTTTTGGGGGTTCAGTAACAATTGGGCCTCTATGAGCCAGGATTCGATGGCAGAAAATGAGTTTTGTGTTAACTTTAGAAGATCAGAGCTGTTATTAGCAGATGTGATTATGGTAGAATTGTCTATGTATTGTATAACTGTATTGTGTGGGGATGCCTTATAGAGATTGTTAATGAATATATTAAAGAGCAAGGTCCCGAAGATAGATCCTTGGGGAACTCCAGTTTTGTTATATAGATAAGTGGATTGTTTGCTTTGCCACTTGACAGATTGTTTTCTGTTATTAAGATAGCTATGAAACCAGGTTAGGGTGTGAAGGGAGCAGTTCATGGTCTCAAGTTGTAGAAGTAGTTTTGAGTGGGACACTGTACCAAAAGCTTTTGATAAGTCAAGTAGTATAACTGATAAAAAACGCCATTACCAAGAGCTTTGCTTACAGTGTTGGTGAATGAAAGTAAGGCTGTATTAGTGCTGTGTGCAGGACAAAAGCCATGTTGGGTGGGTAAAGGTAAGTTATTGTACATTTTTCAAGGATTTTAGAGAGTAGAGAAAGCAGAGAGATGGGCCAGTAGTTAGATAGGTCACTGGTGTTACCACCTTTGTGCAGGGGTATAATAAGATATTTTTTTCCAGAGTTGTGGGATGTATGACTCAGTGATAGATCAATTAATGAGAATGCTTACAGGGAGGGCTTTAGAGTCTGCTGCAATTTTTAGGTATTCTGCTGGGAAGCCATCTGAGGAAGGGGATCAGGGTTTTAGTTTTGAAAGTAGTCTAGGTACTGAAGAGGTGGGAACTGATTGAATATTAAAAGGAGGAATGGGAGCGGCATTATTTGAGTTTCAGTTATGGGTGGGGGAGTTTGGGTTAGAGTGATGAGAGAAGTTAATGTTGTCACTATTTATGCTGGTTCCTGTACTGGTATTTGATGAGAAATCATGGACGATATTTTTGGATAATTTCAACAAAGTGATTGTTGAAAACTTGGACAATATCTTGTGGGGTCTTTATCAGTTAAAGAGGAGGGGTTGTACTTTCAGGACATCTTAGGGTTATTATGTTGGGTAGAAATCTTAGTAGAGAAATAATTTTTTTTGTCTTTGACCACCTGCTTTTTGTTGAGGTTGCGTAGTTGCTTATATTTAAGTTGATTTTGTGGGGCTGTATTCCTAAGTCACTGATTCCATACTTTATCCCTAGATTCCATACGTTATCCCTTGTAGTGAGTAGCTGTTTTGCTTGTTTAGTGAGCCAAGAGGCATAATTGCACTTAGTTCATTTAGTATGTACAGGGGAGAGACTGTTAATAGTATCAAGAAAGAGTTTGTTGAAGTAATTTACTGCTTCATATAATGGTAAAGTTTTGATGGGGTACCAGTAGAGGGGTTTTAGAGTATTCAGAAAAGTTTGTTAATTGAAGTGGGAGATATTCCTAGTTGAGTGTAGTGTATGTGGTTCATCTGTTTGTGTATGTGTTGTATGAGTGTACGTTGGCAAATGGTCAATGAATGTGTGGGTACCTGACTTGGAGATGTTTTGTGGGAGAGAGAGAGTATCCAGTCTAGGGTTGACTGGGTTTGATTATTTACTATGGGTGTGGAGTCAGAGATAAGCTGAGTATATTTATATAGATTTATGCTATTTATTGGGGAGTGGTGGATGAGAGTTTTCCAATTAATATTTGTGTCGCCTAGAATGATGGTTTCATTTGTTATATTGATGGTTGTCCAGGACAGTAGATCTTCTAGGGTAGATATATTTTGACATGGGAGAATATAAATTGTGGAAATACATATTTGTTTTCTCTTGTTGATTTGTAGGTTAGCCAGTAATAGCTCAATATTGCCAGTAGCGATTCTCTATAAAAACAACCTAGATATTACCAGGCCAATTTTGCAACCCCCCCCCCCAATTCAACAACACCGAAGTACTAGTTACCAAACTAAAAATCAATAGTAACAAGTATAGCAACATTATATGTGCCTATATTCCACCTGGTAACAACACAAATACCATGGAAGGTCTACTTCAGTGTTTCTCTATCAAATATCCTCAAGAATCCATTATTCCTGGAGATTTCAATACAGATTGGAACACCTGTTTCTCCCAAAATCCTACCAACCACGTGAATCTGTTAGGCTTTACTCAGCTGATCTCCTCTCCTACTAAAATAGATAAGGCCACTAATAGAGAAAGTATTCTTGAGTGGATATTAATCAATAACCACTCTAACTCCTATTCCTCTGGTACACTCCCAGATGAAATCAGTCATCACATGCCAACTTTCATCTTAAAAGATAAAGTTATAATTACCCTGAACCCCATTTATAGAACTATTAGATACAACAAACACTTCAACCTTACCAAATTTCAAACTGATCTTTGGCTTTGCAACTGGTCTTTTAAATTCACTACCTCTTGAGGAAGCTGTATCCTACTTCAACACAACATTCCTAGCCATTGTAGACTCCCATACCCCACCCTGTACCATCAGATGCAAACCCAACCATGCTCCATGGCTAACAAAGGATAGCAGGACTACAATCTCACTAAGAAATAAAGCTCCGATACACTGGAGAACCACCAAATCTCCAGTGGACCAATTATTCTACCGGCAACTTAGAAATGAAGCAAAAAAAAAAAAAAACATAGGAAAGAACAAAAAGGAGCATTTCTGTAATCTACAGCACAAGCACCAATGTAATCCACAACAATTCTGGACAGGTATTAATAAACTACATCCAAGCAAATCCACTACCCCAGCTCCCACAAATACCACAAATGCCCACCCTACGACCATGGCAAACAGCTTTAATTGATTCTTTACAGAAACAATTCAACTTCTCACCAACCAAAATAACCCCACTATAAGTAATACCCAGATACCAACACCTTGCAATCACCCAACCTTCAGTCTCCAACCCATCTCCACCAGCTCCATAAGGAAACTCCTTTCTAAGTTAAAAGCTACTACTCTAGCCGCTGACCTACTGCCAGCTGAGTGCCTACAAAAGCCAGCCAAAGCAATAGCTATCCCTGTCTTCATCTTAATAAATAGAACTATTAAATAAGCTATCATCCCCTCACTCTGGAAAGTGTCACATGTGATACCTCTCCACATGGGTGGACCATCCACAGAATTCTCCAACTACAGACCCATAGCCATCCTATCCCCCTTGGCTAAGATCATGGAAAAGTGCATTCACAAACAGCTAATGTACTTTCTCCTCCAAAACAAACTATTGGTGGACTCCAAGCATAGCTTCAGACCGCACCATAGTACCACTACTGTACTCGTCTCTTTTACTAACACCAATAATTCTAATAGAAATAATGCCCAACTCTCGTCTGCCCTATTCCTTGATCTCTCCAAGGCTTTTGACATGGTCAGTCACCAGCTACTTATTATTGCTCAAAAAAATGTATCCCTTGATCACCAATCCATCCAATGGTTCCAACACTACCTCCAGGTCAGACGTCAGGCTGTTCTGTGGCAAAACCAGCTGTCTTCCCTCTTACCTGTTACTAAAGGACTTCCTCAAGGCTCCATCTTAGGCCCATTACTTTTTTCCATCTTTATAAATGACCTCCCCACAGTCACCCCAAATGCTTCATGCATACAATATGCAGATGATTCCACCCTCATCTGTTCAGCCAATACCCCACAAGACCTCCAGACCATGACCCAATCCACATTTAAAACTGTCAAGAAATGTTTCTCTAACTGTGGTCTAATACTAAACCCCAATAAAACCAAATTACTGCTGTCGGACACTACCAATTACCTTCACAATGATATCTAACAATGGTACTAGAATCTACCCAGATTCTAGCACCAAATTACTAGGTGTAATAATAGACAACAACCACAAATATGACCTGCACATAAACCAAACAATAAAAAGCTCTAATAAAAAACTGGGCTCCCTATAAAGAAACTTTGAATTTCTTACCCCAACTGCCAGACCTACCATTGTCCACTCCCACTTACTTTTGACCCTCTTATATGCTTCTCCTATATTGACTAACTTGGCAAAAATGAACTAAATAAGCTCTCCAGTTGTTACAACCACGTTGCTAGATTTGCTAGTGGTTCAGCTTTCACTCACCACTGTCTAACCTAAAAAACTTAAACTGTTTTGAATTCCCTTATCTGCTTCTCTATAACCAACTCACTACTGCTCACAAAATCCTCTACAAACCTGATAAAGTCCCTGCCCTCAGATCTTTAATAAGTCCTTATACTAAATCTTGAGAACTCTGATCTACAGATAAAGTACTGCTAAATACTACTAAATCAAACACAGCTGGTGACTCACAATTTTCCAATAACATCACCAAAACCTGGAACAATCTCCCACCAGACTTAACTCAAGAGCCATCCATGCCCAAGTTTAAAAACTTAATTAAACTCTTTTTCAGATCACATAGGATATGCTCCTGCCTTAACCCTATAGGATAGAAATTACTTACTTCTCCCTACCTTCTTCCTTCGAGATGCCCCGGCTTGCCTACCTCACCTAAACTATTACCTCCCCATTAAACACTGCTAGTGCTTATGTATAACCATCTTTACAGGAAGCTTAATAGTATACTGTCCTTTTATCTTCCATTTTATATACTTTTACTGTCGATGCACATGACAGATTTATTTTCCAAATGCTTGCTAACTATATGCATATCTGTTTTTTACTACCCTTATCTGTTCCATGTTTTGTTCAAATAAGCTGCATTTTTCTTTCATTACAATGTAACTGACACAGTCCTTGTACCTGTATTATTGTACACTGGATTTTATTGTACCTTGTATTATTATTATTATTATTATTATTATTATTATTAATAATAATAGTAATAATAATATTATTTCTGCACTTGGATGTAACTAATTTGTATTTGGAACTTTTCTTCCAGGGGCTCTGCTGAAAATGGACATATATCCAGTCGGACTTCCCTGGTCAACAAATGTAAAATAAAATAAATAAATAAATGTTGGCAAGGTTTTTTCATAGGGAGTTATAGTTAAGGTGTCACAATGAATTAGAGAAACACCTCCACCTTTTTTATGGGGCTTGTCATTTCTAAGGATGTTATATCCTGGTGGGATTATTTCTGTATTTTTTATATGCTGTTTGAGCCAGGTCTCAGTGAGTGTCACAATGTCTGGAGAGCACTGTGAGAGCCAGGCATGGAATTCAGTGGTTTTGTTACATATACTGCATACTTTTATAGTTATCATGTGTAGGTTTTTCGTAGTGATAAGGGAGCTATGGGCTGTAAAGGTACAAGGTCCGGAGTTAGGGTGAATATCACCACATAGTGAGAGGGCCGGATAGTGATGTGTAAGGGAGATCAGTTGTTTAATATGATATAGAGTACTATGTGGGGGAGAGAAAGTTACTTTTAGTTTAATAGTATAGATGAATAGTTTTACCATAGTCAGATGATATGTATAATTATTGAATAAGGAAGGAGAGATTTTGGAAAAGCTGTTCTTGGTGGGATGGGGTGTAATAGGGGAAGTGGGAGATACAATTCTTGAAGAATGGAGGAAGTTTGGAAAGCAAGTAGTTTGGATAGACAGAAAAGTATTGCTGTAAGAATGGTAATAGTAAGGCAGAGTTTTAGAGAGTACATCATGGTAAGTGTCTTATTTGGGTTGCAGTGAATGGAGGGTCCCTAAAGTGATGTACATGTATCTAATTGGGAGGGAGATAGTGAGGGTGGTGCCTATGGCAGTATAATTGTAATTGAAGAGGGGGTGTGTGGGATTGGGGGTAAGGTATGGAGAGCGGAGTGAGCCTGAGCACACTGAGGGTGAACAGAGCAGGTTGAACCACGAGGGAGACCAAGCAGCAGCAAAGGAAAAACTATCAGTTTAGTAGCAAAGTCACAGGTCAGTGTCAAGGTATCAAGCAGATAATATAACTAGAGGTATCCTGAATAGTTGGGTACACAAATAAAAGAAAAAGTATTTAACTATTATTACGTAGAGCTACAGGAAACAAAAGACTAATATATATCAAGTTTGGACTAGGCTGTGTGGGGGGGGGGGGTGCTAGGAGTGTCCCAGTTTGTGTGCACACCACTACACAATGTAACATAGACTGCAGTAAAATCTTAAGTAAGGGATGCAACATACATGGAGTCTCTTTGTTAGTGTCCACTTTTCAGCCACTGTGGATTTGATCTTGTGGTGAGGCAGAGGGGAGGTGCAGGGAATCAGTACCAGTAGGGAGAACACTCACATTTAGAGTGGAATAAAGTAGTGGCATGCACACTGTGGACTGAACTACAGGGACAGTTTGACTCTCAGGAGCAGTAAAAACTCTGAATTCCTCCAATCAGGCTTCTCTTGCCTGAAAACAGATAGATCCAGAAAAAAAGGCAAGGGCCATATATCATAATATTTTTAATATAGTCTCATATAACAAACCCACTCCCACTTTGTCTACAGGTGAAATACTAATAGCCTACATGAAAATGAATAACAGCAAAAGCGTCTGCATTATAGTCACATACCCCCCCCCCCCCACCACCACACACACACACACACACACACAGGCAACAATATCCCAGTACTAGAGGAAATACAAACCTGGTCAGACAAAAATAGAGAGAATGAAACAATCATAATTGGTGATGTGAACATTGACTGGTTAGACATCATACATCATTACCCAACAAACAGTATCAACCTATTTAAGTAAACCCAACTCATTACTACCTTAACCAGACCCAACAAAAAGAAAAACAATAGCTCAATATTAGATTGGGTCCTTGTCTCTGACCCTAGTAAAATCTTCTCCACTGGCACTGTACCGAACAGCATTAGTGATCACCTTACAGCATATATAATTTGCAAATGAACTCCAGTGCTTAATATACACCACTATAAGCATACCACAGATCTATCCCACTTTTGCCTAACTATCTTTAACAATACCCTATGAAATATCAACTGGGATCCACTGAAAGTCCTACCACTAAATGATGCTGTAGAATTCTTAAACTCAACATTCCTCCAAGTACTAGACAATCTCCCACATCTCCTACATAGGATAGTGAAAGCCAACCAGGCCAATTGGCTTACCAAATCCACCAAACAACTTGAAAGTTAGGTCTAAAGCCAGGAAATTATGGCATACAAGTGAAAACCATGCAAACTTCACTCAATACAAACAACTGAGTAATCAAGTAAAGCGACCTGTCATCAAAAACAAACAAGACTACTACATTACTCTGCAAAACGACCATATGTAAAATCCTAAAAAGTTCTGGAGGTCCATAAACTCTCTATTATACCTAGGCAAAAGCAATGATTCCTCCCCTGATCCAGACATGGCCCCAGCTGAAGTGTCTTCAATTTTTAACTCATTCTTTAAAAACAGTATAGCCAGCCTCACTGCCAACTTCCCACTGATCAACCCACTGCCCCCAAACTCATCTGTAACAACAAGACCAAACTTTTGCCTCATACCCATACCTACCTCCACCAAAAAAATACTCCTGCTTAAATTTAAATGTGGATCAAATGCTTCAGATAACTTAACACCAGAATTCCTCCCAAAATCAGCAGATGCTATAGCCTATCCCATTAGTATACTACTAAACAGATCCATTCAAGAGTCCTTCATTCCCACTATCTGGAAAAAGGCATTTATTCTCCCTCCCTACAATGGTGGAAACAATAATGATATATCTAACTTCTGTCTAATTGCCATCCACTCTCCCATCTCCAAAATTCTGGAAAAATGTATCCATAGCCAACTACTCAACTACCTACTACACCAAACTCTTGCTCTTCCCAACCCAACATGGGTTTACGCCTAGTCATAGCACCAATGCTGCTGTTGTATCTTTCTTGGACACCGTCAACCATGCTCTAGACTCAGGATACCTAGCCTTCTCACTATTTATTGACTTTTCCGAGGCATTCAATACTTTCTCTCACACACTTCTTCTGACCAATCTCTCCAATTTAGACATATCTCCCCCAACTCTAGTCTGGTTTTCCAGCGACCTTACAGATAGACACAAGCAACCAGATGGCACCAATCTCTCTCTCCGCTTTCCTCAACATTAATACTGGAGTCCCACAAGGGTCCATACTTGGCCACTGCTCTTCAGTATTTTCATTAATAATTTCCATACCAGCATACACCATGCTAATGTCATCCGATATGCAGATGACTCCACCATTATCTGCATGGCCAAGTCTACTTCAGAACTACTTACACTCACCCAAAATGCCTTCACCTCTACTGAAACCTGGCTGCATAATAACCAATTAGCCCTAAATGCTAATAAAACCAAAGTCATGTTATTCACCCGCAAATAAAACAACACCCCTAACCAAAAATGAATTTGCCATCAACTCACTGAACAGCACTTGCCTCGAAGTAGTCCCATATACCAAACTTCTAGGCATCATCATAGATGAAAGCCTAACTTTTGACTAGCATATTAATGCAAACAGCAAAAAAAAAAAAAAAATTCAGAAACTATGCACCCTGTACAGTTGCAAATACTTCCTCACCTATGCAGCAAGACTATCCCTTGCCTCTTCCATTCTACTTCCATCCTTGGTCTATGGTGCGCCTATTCTTAATAATATGCAATCCTCTCTTAAATCCAAACTGGACTTGTGCTACAATAAAATCCCTATATTTGTCACTAGCACCAAACAGTCCTCCCACCACTGCATATCACTCCAATGTCTAAACTGGCTAAAACTTCACAAACCTCTAACATACCTGCAACTAACCACAGCTCATAAAATACTCTATAAGCCTTCTATTTGTCCTGCCCTCCCCTCTCTGTTCACCATGTATCACCCAAATAGACCTCTGCGATCAGTCAATCAGATGCTCCTTAATGTAGTAAAACCTGACCTTTCCGCTATTCAAATGCATTACCCATATGCTATAGCAAAACTTTAGAATTCCCTCCCTCCTTTAGTTAGGTCTGCTAGCAACCCTGAAGGCTTTAAGACTTTGCTGAAACAACACCTGTTCGCCCATTGGGTATGTACATGTAGCAGCACTGAATATATAAAAAAAAACCAATATTCCTAGCCATTCTACTTTTCCCCATCTCACTTACGTTTCAAACTCCTCATACATACATTCAATGCTTCCAACTTACTAAGTCCAACATGTGCCACCCAGCCACACAGAATCTACTGTAGCAGTTTCCTACCATATCTTCTGTTCAGTCTTGATGCCTATATTGCAGTAGCTCTAAGGCTCTACCTACTTTCAGAATCTTCAGTCTGCTGCTCTCCATCTTTCCATCTCTACTGCAATACTGTATTGTTCACACATTCGCTACTATCCCATGTCATCAACTGTATTCTTGTTTGGCTTGCATACTTAAAATCGAACATCTGTATAACTAGTAATATCTATTTTACTGCATCACTTATTCTGTAATGTGGTGTTCTGTACCATTGCTGCTTGATGTTTGTATTTTGATTCTGTAGCTTTATTGGTTGTTTGTTTTTGGAGCTTTTCTCTCGGGCCTTTAATGAAAACAGACTCACCCTGGCCCAGTAGACCTCCCAGTAAACAAATGGAAATAAATAAATATATATTCCACTCATAATAATCTTTAGAGTTATTTCATGATTTGTTAAAAGGGTACTTGGTATTAGTACTAGCTATCTTCTCAACTTTCTAAGAACACTAATGGTCTTTCCTTTTCTGAACTTAGTTCTTAGGTGTCCTTTACAGCTCTTGTGTCTATGACTACAGTAAAATCAACACTCTTATATCTCATACTTTGACTGAATGAATGTTATAACAATCCTTTATTTCTTTATGAACACAGAGCAATAGAATTCATTCAGTAGAACTGCTTTTTATTTTCTTCTGCCTACCTGAGATATATATAATTAAGCCTCTCTCTCCTGAAATATCTAGTATTTTTACTGTGGATTGTGTCAAACCAAGTTTACAAGGATTTCAACTAATATACTCTTGTCCAGAGACAATGCACAAAATGCCATCTACTTCTTTCACTCACTCATTTCACAAATATAATGCTTCCTACTCTAATAACATCTATATTCATACTATCACCTCCTCACATTTCCTTATTGCACCTACCCCGATTATTTCCTTAGCTTGCTTACATTCTTCTTACTCTGCCTCCTTTTAGCCCTTTCTTCTCTCTTTCTTTGGAACCTCTGACTCTTTCCCTTCTTGACTGTAAAACCTTTCATTGCGTCTGTCATCTCAGCTATTATTCAAAGTCTTTCCATTGCCTTTTTCATCATCACCCTTCATTTATACAGGCTGCCTTTGTTAGGCATTTTCATTTCTCACTTGTTTTACAGAACCAGTTATTGTATTTTATAGGCTGATAGGTTCATAGGTGGATACTAGGCTAGCTGCCCTATGAGACATTTTTTATGCCTATTTAGTTTCCCTTTTTGTACTTGAATTAACCTATCCCATTTGGTTCTAGACTGACCTTACCCATCCCACGGCCACTCATTTTATATTACACATAGTATGTATAACTGGGACCCTAGCACAGATAATTTGATGGGACACATGCATGGGGTAAACATTTAGGAGTTGCCTCTGTTTATTAGTAGCACAGGGGGCAGTCCTGGGGTAATTTTTATATTTCCCATACATAGATCCAAGTTGTGTTTGAATATGGACAGGAATGAACCTTGTTTTATGTGGATGAGAAGTCTGTTTGAGAGCATCAGTGCCCTCTGTGAGATATACCTGATCCTTCAAACCAATCTTTTGATGTTGCAGAAGAGGTTTAGATCCTTAGACTAAGTATTTCTGATGTCATGTCACTGGCTCATGTGCAGTAAATCTGTCATTATTGGACTGGAGGATGACTTGTATGCCAGACACAAATCAACTCTTGGCAGTTGTTAGAAAAATATGTATTAATGTGTGTATGCTTAATGCCAAATTAATAATCAAGTGTTTTTAATATGCTTTTCATTCTAATAAGAGAATTCCACAGTAAAAGACCACCGACCAACAAAGTATATTGAAAACTGTCTTTAATAGACGTGACAAAGATGAAGAAACGAACAGCAATCCAAATAAAATTGAGCGCTTTCGCCTGGTTAATACCAGGCTTTATCAAGATGCATGTAAAGAAAACCCAGTGCTTTATATAGTCATTTGCTGATCACCTGCCCTATAATTAATTGGAACAACAGATTTAATCAGTTGTGTTCTTAAAGGTATCTTAAAGTAAAAATCTTATACTAAAACCTGCGTATATGGCCAATACTTGTGACATACAATATATTAAAATATATATAACTCAAAATAATTCGTGTTCATGTACTAATAAGGTATTATTATTAAAATATTATTAAAAAACTTAAAAATTTCATACTCAAAATAAAAAGTCTTAACTATTCCTATGAAAAACTAACTCCATGTTCAAATGTACCATAAAGTGCAAGTGCAGAATAAATACAGCTTATAACAATTATAAATAATTAATACTTACATATGCAATAAATGTAATGCAGTAAACTGTTATATTGTGCAAAGACTATTTTAGACTTAAAACTTTTTATTAGACGTTTGAATTTGAATATCCAATTTAAGGGACAAATGCATTTGAATGAATGTTTCACAAGACCCAGTACACTAAACCCTCCCACACACCCAGCATTAAAGATTTTTGAAGAACTAGTTGAAATGGATTTAAGAAAGCAATATTCCATTAATACAACTTCTCAACCTACTCATTTGGGTTTTGAATCATTCCAGCTGATTAACTTTTTAAAGAAAGAGGGTGTCCGAGTTATGAAACCAGACAAGGGGCGAGGGGTGGTGCTAATGTACAACTGGGACTGCGAGGCACATATGCACAACACGTTACAAGACACTGGACAGTATAGTGTAGTCTCAATTAATGAGATTAACATTGCTCACTCGAAAATTAAATATTTACTATACGATCACCTGATGCAAGGAGCCATTAATGAGAAGTTATTTAATTTCTTACATGTTAACAAACCCACTACATCGGTGATTTTTGGGATCCCTAAGGTCCACAAAGGCTTGGATCCCTTAAAATTTAGGCCGATTGTTGCAGGTGCTGGTAGTATTGTGGAACCACTTGGTAAATTTATTGACCAAACTGTCAAGAAGTTAGTTTTATCTTTAGAACACACCTGTAAAGACTCCTTGGAGTTTCTTAGGGGTATTCAAACCAATTTTTATGATGCAACAAACCTCATGATTACCATTGATATTGTTGAGTTATTTCAAAGCATCCCTCACACAGTTGGTCTAGAATGGTTTAATGAAGTTTTGTGCTCATCTTCTGAATTCAGTCCAAATATCATTAGACTGTTAGTTTTATTCATGGAAATTATCCTTGAAAACAACTTCATTTATTTCAATGGAGAATTGTTTAGGCAGAAGAAAGGGGTGACCATGGGTGCTCCATGTGCCTCGTCCTATGCCAACATTGTACTCCATTACTGGGAGAACAAATTTATATTCTCAACCCCCTGGGCGAAATTTATTACCCACTACAAACGCTATTTGGACGATATATGTTTGTTATGGAAGGGAAACCTTAATGATTTTATGGATTTCATGTTCCATATTAATTCTTCCACACATTTTCTAACGTTCACACATAATGTTAGCGAGGATGTCTTGAATTATTTGGATGTTTCTCTGTTTAAAAATCAACATACTGGTACTTTTCAATCTAAAATTCATAGAAAAAGTACTTTCTCTAACTCCTACCTTCACTTTGACAGTGGGCATCCTTTTCATCAGAAAAAAGGTATATTAAAAGGCCAGTTTATTAGGGCATCCAGGATGTGCAGTACAGAACAACTATTTACTGAAGAAATGTATTTTTTAAAAAAATTATTTTTAGAAAGAGGTTACCCTATGCACCTGGTTAATAATTTAGCAGAAGAGGTTACAACTAATAGAAGAAACAAATATTTTCCTCTACTGGGTTTAGGTGCAGAGAAGGGCAGTTATGTACAACAAGAGGCCCAATTCGAGACACATAATGTATTTATACAAACTTTTAGTAAGGACTCACTACAAGTTGAAAAAATAGTGTCAAGGTACTGGCCAGTTTTAACATTACAGGAAGACATCAAGGAGCTAGTATCTGACAAACCCAAATTCGTGAACAGGAGAAATGTTAACCTTAAGAGATTATTTGAAAGGCAACTTCACACGAGTCACACACAATCTAACCCTAGATTAGGTACATACAAATGTGGGGCATGCAAGCAATGTTCATATATAATTAATGACAACAGCTTGCATATTGCTTCAAGGAATTTTAAAGTTAAATCAACAGGACATTACAACTGTGGGACTAAAGGAGTGGTTTACCTCGGAATATGTACCCAATGTCTCAGTTTTTACATTGGTAAAGCTGAGAGGTCTTTGAGGAAAAGAATTTATGAACATTTGTATGACGTTGGAAAAGAGAAAGAAGCTAATGCCTTCTATAAGCACTCCTTAAAATGTCCCAACATGCAGTTGAAATTTATGGTTTTAGAACAAGCAATACAGAACCCAAGAGGGGGAGACTGGTAAACATCACTGGAATATAAAGAACTGTTGTGGCAATTGAAGTTAAATGTCACAAGGCCACCAGGGCTTAATGATAATATTAGTATTAGTAGTGTACTAAAAATTAGAAGGGCTAGATTATAGCAACAATGTTCTTATATATGCATATTTGCACAATATAACAGTTTACTGCATTACATTTATTGCATATGTAAGTATTAATTATTTATAATTGTTATAAGCTGTATTTATTCTGCACTTGCACTTTATGGTACATTTGAACATGGAGTTAGTTTTTCATAGGAATATTTAAGACTTTTTATTTTGAGTATGAAATTTTTAAGGTTTTTAATAATATTTTAATAATAATACCTTATTAGTACATGAACACAAATTATTTTGAGTTATATGTATTTCAATATATTGTATGTCACAAGTATTGGCCATATACGCAGGTTTTAGTATAAGATTTTTACTTCAAGATATCTTTAAGAACACAATTGATTAAATCTGTTGTTCCAATTAATTATAGGGCAGGTGATCAGCAAATGACTATATAAAGCACTGGGTTTTCTTAACATGCATCTTGATAAAGCCTGGTATTAACCAGGCGAAAGCACTCAATTTTATTTGGATTGCTGTTCGTTTCTTCATCTTTGTCACATCTATTAAAAACAGTTTTCAATATACTTTGTTGGTCGGTGGTCTTTTACTGTGGAATTCTCTTATTACTTGGATTTGTGACAAACTGCGACTATGCTTTTCATTCTATTTTTCATGCACTGTGTTATATACAAATTGAGTTTCATATGAGACTGAAAAAGATGCTTTTTGGAAACTGCAGCATGCTTTCTGAAACTTGCAAGTTGCCCTCTGACCTAGTAACTGCTAGCATAGCAATATTCTTTTTTATGCCTTGTGGAAATGTACTTGAGAAGCAGGTGTTTATCTGCTAGGTCAGAAGTAAATGAATGAACAATGCCTTATATTATAAATGTAATGATTCTAGATGAACAGCCTTGTCCAAAGGATGGGAACCTCTGCAGCTGCAGTAATTTAGATATAAAGTAGACAAAGGATTATTAGAGAAATGAACTGCTAGCATTGTGCTTGATTTAGCTGTAGTATCTTGAATGTAACATAACAAGTATCTAACTGAAAGTAACCAAGGCCATGTTGTTTTCCTCAGGAAGTTTCACATAAAAAATTGTTTAAATCAGCAGAAATTCATGGGAAAGATGGTCAACAAATGAAGATGGGTGGTGATCTGTTACGTCAGCATGGTAGGACAGGATTAAATTGATAACCTATAAAAATGAATGTATTTACTTTTTCTGGTTAGACAAACTCTGTATTAGCACATTTTTGTCTCCTTGCTGCAAGATTAAAGTGCCTTAACCTGGGATTGGAGAACGAGTCAACAATCCGGTGGATCAACTCACGGAGGGTCAGGTAAGGAGGAATTACCTTATTTCTGTTTTAAGATCAGGGACTAAGAACAGAACTGTTTTTTGTCAGGTAGATTTGCATGTGCAGATCAGGGACAGAAAAAGGGGTTACTGTTTTTATTATAGATCAGGGAAACAGAATAGGTAGGCAGTTTTTCTAGATAAACTGTGAAAAGGTATAGATTTGTGGTACCACATGATAGAAAAGGGTTACATAACAATTTACAGCTTAGCTAAGACACCAATGGGAAATCAGTGCACAAAAAGTTCCCGAGACACGCCCCTAACTGAAGACGCGAAGTATATGCAATTACAGCGTGCCGATAATGTTAAATATTACACCAAATGGGTTGATAAGTATAAATTTGAGGGTAATTTAGATAAACTTGCACTTATGAAACTTGTAAAACAGTTAAAAATAGACGCGAAAGGTCAATTAAAAAAGCAGAGACAATTAGGAGTCCCTCAGGCGCATAGGTGGCTTGAGGAAGCAAACCGTAGGGAACAGAGAATTAAAAATTCAAAGACAATGTTCTTAGACAAAGAAGACAATAACTTAGTAATAGCAATGGCCCCTCTTTTGCCCCCTCCACTTCTGTTACCAGAATATGAAGCGAGTGGACGAGCTGATCCACCTCCGCTATATCCAGCTGTCCCTGCAAAAGCACAGCCGTTTGTCAGAGATCCTATCGAGACTAGGTCTCGAACACGCGACTTGAGGAGGGAGATTGAATTAAATGAATTAAACAGAGCATCACAGGCTATGAGTGAAGAGGAGATATGTCCGCTCATAGAAGTACCGAATCCTCAGGCAGGACAGGCAGGACAGGATCCGACTCTTTTGGTTTATAGACCGTGGACACAGGAAGATATCCGGAAAGCCACGGAAGGTATTCCCCACCCAAAAGTGAATTTTAGAAAATTTTTAAGAGGACTTACAGGGTATGAGATTAAGTTACCATTTAAATGGAGAGAAAGTAGAAAAAGTAGTTAGAGAAATTGTGGGTCCAGATTGGCACATGATCAGTGGCGACTGGAATCCTCGTGACGCACAACTTAGACCACTCCCACATACTAATGCAGAACTGGATGGCAGAGTGAAAGGTCTGACAGACTGAATCTCTGAAAAATGGAAGCCTAGGGCTGATTGGACTTGCATTAATCAATGCATTCAACAGGAAGGTGAAACAGTTGATAGATATTATGCTAGACTGTTAGAGTGTTTTAATAATCACTGCGGAATGCAGATACCGGAAAACCAGACACATGATTCCTCATATGAACAACAGTTAAAAAACGCATTCTTGAAGGGTAGTATAACTCCCATTAGTAGCTTTATTACGAAGCATATGGTAGATCATCGAACGAGTAGATTACAGCCATTACTTGAATATGCTAGACATGCAGAAAGACATTTTAATAGTAAAAAGAAAAAGAAAACTCAAGTATTTTCGGCAGAAGATGGGTCAGAAGTATTTGTAGTACAAACTGGGAAAAAGGGTAAGAAAAATACAATAAACAATCTGACAAATGATCAGAAGATTTCGAAGAAAGAAAGAAAAAGGCTGAATGTTTTAAGTGCAGAAAAAAAGGACATTTAGCAAGGGATTGCAGGCTAAACAAGAAGGTGACTACAGAAAATAAGGAGGATGAGGAATGACTATATGATAGTCAGGAATCATTGGAAGAGAGTGAGCAGGGAAAGGTAAGTGAAAATGTGATAGCAGGAGCAGAGGATGTGACACAAGGGGTAGAGGATGTATCTGAATACACAGACATAGAAGAAAATGAAATTTTAGACCTAGCTCTTTTGAGCTTAGAGCTTTACTTAGCAGACACAAAACCGGAAGTGACGCTTCTGGTAGAGAGAAGGGAAGTTAAATTTTTGTGTGACTCAGGGGCCTCACGGACCCTAATACACCCTTCCAAGCTACCGGAAGATACAGAATCACCAGATTATATACTAGTGAAAGCAGCCAATGGACAGTTGTATCGGGAGCCACTCTCCCATGACATAACAATAACAGGCCCCATTTCAGGGATGACTCAGAAAAGTAAAATTGTAGTTTCTGCAAAATGCCCAGTAAATCTTTTGGGTAGAGACTTGATGCAGATATTTGGCATAGCCATAGTTCCAACCATGCAGGGTATGGAAGCACAGCGACAAATGGACACCTTTGTAGTGCGATCGGAGGGTGAAATGTATTATTGGTACAGCCAGGACTTAGTTACGACTGGTCCAGGGGCAGTAACCAAAGAACTGATGAACGTAGCCATCAGCAAGTCCCCCTCCCTCGACAGTGATAAACAGCATTTGTTGCATTGTACTCTATATTACTGTAATAGACCAGGACCTGATAAAGATTATGAACAGGAATTATTTCAGAACCATGCAAACAGGCTAGTATTGCGAAATTTGCACTGGGATGCAGAGGGGAACAGTGTAGCAAGCTGTTCATTGCCTCAGGAATTTTTAGCACTTTACAAATCTAATCGACTGCCACATGTTAGTTTAACTAAGAACAAAACTTTGAAGTGGGCAGACTTAGGTGAAAAGTCATGAGGTGGGAAAAGCAGACAGAATTAGAGCTCTCCGAACAAGGAGTACAGAAACAGAAATTGAACTGGATAACACAGACACACCCAGCTGTACACTCACAGGCTAGTGAGAATAGCTGAGCATTACTCTTATTGGAAGAAGAGGAAAAAGCCTTGTGAGACATACCAGATATTCTCTGGTCAGCAGGGAAATCAGATGTAGGACTTATACGAACAGCAGGACCAGTTACCATAATGCCAAAGTCAGCATTTAGACCCCAGAAAAGACAGTATCCCTTGAAAAAGGATGCAGAGGTAGGAATCAAGCCTATCATAGCAGCCTTACTTAAGGAAGGAGTCTTAATAGAATCTCCTGATTCACCATGTAATACACCTTTATTTCCTGTCAAGAAAGCAAACGGGGAATGGCGCATGGTCCAAGATTTACAAGCTGTAAATAATGCAGTTATACCCAGGGCACCAACAATGCCAGATCCACACACCTCACTGAATGATTTAAAGCCAGAACAAAAATATTTGTCAGTGGTAGATATTAGCAATGCATTTTTCTCAATACCAATACACCCTGACAGCCAATATTGGTTTGCATTTACATTTCAGGGAAAGCGGTACACATATACTAGATTACCACAGGGATATTGTGAAAGTCCAACAATATTTGCACAGGAAATGGCAAGCAACCTGGCGGGATTTATCCCACTGAAAGGTAGTCAGATTCTACTTTATGTAGATGACATTCTACTGGCAGCCCCCACCCAGCAAGAATGCAAGGAGGACACAATAGCTTTATTAGAATTTCTAGCTTTTTAGCTCAAGATCGCAAAGTAAACAAAGACAAGTTACAGCTTTGGAGAAAACAAGTTAAGTACTTGGGATATGTAATATCCAAAGAAGGCAGAATATTAGATGAAGACAGAAAAACAGCAATTTTACAAGCACCTAGACCAACTACCAAGAAGGAAATGATGTCCTTCCTGGGAACTACTAATTTTTGTCAGAGTTGGATACCGAACTATGCTTTGGAATCTGCTCCACTGGCCGATTTAATATTTAAGAAGCCGATGGCAGCACAAGATTTATTACAATGGACACCTGAAGCAGAAGCAGCTTTCTGTAAGCTGAAACAATTGATAGCATCATCCTTAGTTTTAGGATTACCAAACTATCACAAGTAGTTTATCCAAACTGTAGATTGTAAGCAAGGTTATATGACATCAGTATTGACACAGCAACATGGGGACAAGCAACGCCCGATAGCTAACTATTCATTACAGTTAGACCCAGTGGCACGATCCTTGCCCCACTGTGTACAAGCAGTAGTTGCAGCTGCAATGGCAGTGCAGGCTTCAGCCTCAGTAGTGTTATTCCACCCTCTCACACTGAGAGTGCCTCATGCAGTCGCAATTATTTTACTGCAAGAAAAAGTAGCATATCTTTCCCCAGCTAGGCATCTTTCCTGCATGACCATACTGTTGAGCCAACCTCATATGACAATTGAATGATGCACAACTTTGAATCCGTCAACTTTGCTTCTAACCCCTGCAGATGGCAAACCACACTGCTGCCTGCAGGAGATTGAACAAAAGACATTACCTAGACAAGACCTTACGGATGTTCCCTTGAATGATGCCGAGGTGACATGCTATGTGGACGGCTCATGCAGGAGGGGTTCTACAGGACAGAACCTAGTGGGGTATGCAGTTGTTTCTGATACTGAAACTTTAGAAGCAAAATCTTTACCACACAACATATCTGCACAAGCAGCAGAATTGATTGCCTTAACAAAGGCATGTACCTTAGCAAGAGGTAAGAAAGTGAACATTTATACTGACAGTCAGTATGCTTTTTCTACTGTACATGTTTTTGCGCAACAGTGGAAAAATAGAGGAATGATAACATCTACTGGTAAACTGATCAATCATGCACAACTTATTTTAGACTTGTTAGATTCAATTCAGTTACCTAAAAAAAGTAGCTATTTGCAAATGCGTAGCTCATACGAAACAACAGGATAGAATTTCAAAAGGTAATACACGGGCTGATACAGCTGCAAAGCAGGCAGCCTCAGCCACAGAGACTTTTCTTTTGAGTGAGGAATTACAACCCTCAGAGACTTTAGATTTAGAAATGTTAAAAACAATGCAGACACTTACTACAAATATTGAGAAACAAAAGTGGATAAAACGAGGAGCAATCCTCGAAAAAGGACTGTACATCTCCAAGGAAAAGAAACCAATTTTGCCATCTAATTTGTTTAGATATGCAGCATTGTTGAGCCATGGGCAGAGCCATGTCTCAACAGGGGGGATGGTGCAGTTAGTGAATCGGGTGTTTACAACCTACGGATTTACAAATTATACAAAAAATTTTTGTGCAGCATGCCATGTTTGTAACAATCATCATGCACAAGGGGCGTTGAAACCTAAGCAAGGGAATTTTCCTACACCACCATATCCATTCCATACTATTTGTATGGATTTCATAGAATTGAATAAATGTGAAAATAAGAAGTATTGCCTTGTTATTATAGACATGTTTTCCAAATGGGTAGAAGCGTTTCCAACTAAAAATCCAGATGCAGCTACTGTTGCAAAGGTCCTCGTTAAAGAAATTATACCCAGATTCGGTATACCGGAAAAGATTTATAGTGATAATGGGACACATTTCGTGAACCAAACGATTCAACAACTCAGTCGTTATTTTGGGATATCGTTAAAGAACCACTGTGCATATCACCCCCAATCTGCAGGGCTAGTAGAGAGGCATAATGGGGTATTGAAGAACAAACTTAGGAAGTTGATAGCAAAGACAAAGAAAAACTGGGTGCACTGTTTGCCTTTAGCACTGTTGAGTATGAGAACTGTTCCAAATGTGAAGGGATTAACTCCTTTTGAAACTTTGTTTGGGAGGGCATATTATACACCTCAGTGGAAACCTCTCATGTCTACAGAGCAGGAGGCTGACAGTTCACTTGCAGGGTATATGAGGCAATTTTTGAATAACAAAGTTTTGCAGTTAAATTCTGTTTCAGATAAAGAGCAACTGAAATCAGAAGCACCAGTAGCCCCAGGCACTTGGGTCTTGGTGAAGATTGTGAAGCGGATGAATTGGAGTTCTCCGAAGTGCGAAGGTCAGTACCAAGTACTACTGTCGACACCCATTGCAGTCAAGATCACAGAGCGAGCTTCCTGGATTCATTTGACGCACTGTAAACTGGTTAAAATCTTTGAATTGGACAAAAACTTTGTTACTGTTGCACAACAAGAACAAAATGGCCAGGTACAGAGTGAGTAGAGACATTGAGCAACCCCAGAAAACTTGTATGATTGTTTTTATTGCAATACTAATCACACTGTTCTTTTTTTTGTGGCCGTTCCTTTTTCCTGCCACAAAGGTTGAACTGATTAGACGTAATGAACCAAACATAGACTGGCATCTGAACTTTAACACTTATCAGGCAATTACAAGTGTGTATGCAGAGACTTTTAATGTTTTGAACTGCTGGGTCTGTACGGCCATACCAACAGCATACGGAGGTTTATTAATGACTGCTATCCCCCTAGGGGTCAATGAGACCTGGGAAAATCTGGTTTTTGACACAGTCGCTATTAAAGCACAAGATAAGGTAGCACTGTATTTGCCTGTGACACAAAAAGGAATTGTATGTTTCTATAAAAATGATGCCATCCAAGTTGGATGGAGTAAATGCAATGTTACAGTACAGTATAAATGTTATAGAAAACCAAATGATTTGAGTGGATCTTGTAGTACAGATTATGACTCATTTTTGAAATCTATGCATAGGACTCTTGATCAGGTACAACACAATCCTGTACTTTTCAAGCAGTTATCAGTAATAGATAGGAAAATGTTTCATGCAGTGCAGTCATTTCGTAACAAAGTAATCACTAAGGTAGAAGACTGTTATTTTGTATGTGGTAGAAAGGCATATAAATGGTTACCTGAGAATTTTTGTGCAGCATGCAGTTGTTTTTTGGGGTACCTGGTTCCGGCCATCCGACACACTGCAGCTTTGCCTCAGGGGAGTATTCGAAATACTCGAGACGTAACCAAAAAGACTGTTAAGAAACCTGAGAATCCAATGGGACGAATTGAAGCAGGGTGGAAAGACCATCGTAATGTGTGAACCAAACTTGTGCACATGGACTTGAGTGATGCTGTTATATCCTGGGCAGGTATATCACCTATGTATGGCGGAGTTAAATCAATATGGGAGCTGCAAAAACTGTCCAAACTTCTCGAAGTAATGAGTAATGCGACTTTTTCTGACCTTGAACAGATATCTGATGAACTGAATGCCATGAGAACTGTAGTGTTCCAAAACCAAATGGCTCTTGACTTCACCCTAGCGGCGAGAGGTGGAACATGCGCTTTAATCAAAGAAGAATGCTGTGCGTTCATTCCTGACCATCAGCATGAGATTAACGACCATCTCGAGGAGATTCAGCAAGTGTCAGCCATGACTAAACCAGGCCCAAACCCTCTGACAGAGTTTTTCCAGAATGCCTTCGGGGGGGTGGGGCTCCATTTTTATGAGCATATTGATTGCTATTGGGGTAGGATTACTCCTAATAGGAGTTTGTATTTGTTGCGGAATCCCCTGCATGAAGAGATTAATTAAAGAATTCATAGATATATCCATATATGAGACTATGTATCAAAGTACTGAATTTGGAGAGCTGCTAGAATGCGAAACATTTTCGTAAAAAGTTTAAATTAAATGACTTTCTTAACTGCAAATCCTGAATGGAAGAGGTTAGGAAAAAAAGCAAGCTGTTTATTCTTTTTTGAAAATAGAATAAAAAGTATTAACAGGAGGGAAATGTTAGAAAAATATGTATTAATGTGTGTATGCTTAATGTCAAATTAATAATCAAGTGTTTTTAATATGCTTTTCATTCTATTTTTCATGCACTGTGTTATATACAAATTGAGTTTCATATGAGACTAAAAAAGATGCGTTTTGGAAACTGCAGCATGCTTTCTGAAACTTGCAAGTTGCCCTCTGACCTAGTAACTGCTAGCATAGTGATATTCTTGTTTATGCCTTGTGGAAATGTACTTGAGAAGCAGGTGTTTATCTGCTAGATCAGAAGTAAATGAATGAACAATGCCTTATATTATAAATGTAATGATTCTAGATGAACAGCCTTGTCCAGAGGATGGGAACCTCTGCAGCTGCAGTAATTTAAAGATAAAGTAGACAAAGGATTATTAGAGAAATGAACTGCTAGCATTGTGCTTGATTTAGCTGTAGTATCTTGAATGTAACATAACAAGTATCTAACTGAAAGAAACCAAGGCCATGTTGTTTTCCTCAGGAAGTTTCACATAAAAATTGTTTAAATCAGTAGAAATTCATGGGAAAGATGGTCAGCAGATGATGATGAAAAGGTGGTGATCTGTTACGTCAGCATGGTAGGACAGGATTAAATTGACAACCTATAAAAATGAATGTATTTCCTGTTTCTGGTTAGACAAACTCTGTATTAGCACGTTTTTGTCTCCTTGCTGCAAGATTAAAGTGCCTTAACCTGAACCTACCATGTTTTGATAATTTTTAAAGTATATTTTTCCTTTGACAGCAGTCTATAGGATGCTAAGTATAGTGAAAGTGCTTTGAGTTGGCTCATGTAAGACATATACTATAGTTTATGCCTTGTATCCTTTTTGCTGCTGCATGTGTCTGGACAGAAACATGCCAAAGCAGGCTTTATATTAAATGACTGCTCTAATGAGGGCTGAATAAACAAGGACAATGACATCCCTAGATCTAGACACAATCCCTTTGTTTAGAAGCTGTTTAATATAGAAGGACTGCCTTACATCAGACACGTGTTGGTCTAAAGTTAGGTCACTGTCCATATGACAATATCAATACTTTATTTGCAACTCACTCAGTACATCAACTAATACCACCTTTTCCTCTCAAAACCAGTATGGTTGTTGGTGTGTACACAGTACATCCACAGATATCTAGACACTCAGCAACATTATTCTTCTTGGAATGGACAAATCCTAATTATTGGAGCAATTTTTATTGACATCACCAGAATCTTTGATCTTGACAATCACTCAGTTCTCCTGGACCATCTCACTGAAATAGGAAGTAGTGATGACACACCATCTTGGTTCAAAAACTACCTCTTTAATTGACACTTTTCAGTTAATTTCCATTTGTCAACCTCTACATCAGTCCCTCCACAGAAGGATGTCCATCATTTATTAATTCTGATATGTGTCCTCTTTTCTATCTACATTAATAAACTTCCCAGTCTTTCCCCTCTGCTTTATGCTCATGGCATGGTCTTATTCAGCTCCAACCATTTTATATTTTCTCTTGAACTCAAACTACAAGCAGATTTGCATGCCCTTCTTCAATGGGTCATTGCTATACAGTTACTGCTAATCTTCTCTAAAACATTAATACTAGATTATGACACTAGGTAAAAGCTTCCATCTATCGCTAAGCTTCTAAAAATCATTGATCATCTTAATAGTACTATTGAAAATGTCACTTCATTCAAATACTCAGGGATTTGGTTGACACCTTCTTAAATTTCCAGCTCCATCTGGACTACACAAACAAAAAAAATCAGCTCTCTCTCCTCTTTTGAGCTAATGTGCTCTCCCCCCTCCTATCCAGACCCATTAGAAATGCCATAGGTAAAGGTATCTTTCTGGGTCAGCTAGAAAACTGTCTCCCACTAATTTCTGCAGCATCTAAAAGAAATGTATCCATTATTCAGCCCACTTCAAAAGTCATTTGCAGATTCATCACTCTTTCCCCCAGGAATGAACACCACTGCAAAACCACTGAAAAAGCTAACTAGCTACCTGTGAAACAACTTGCTGACTTTCTAGATGTCTCTCATGTATGTAAACTTATTAAGAATTACTCCATTAGCATCCAGAGTATTCAGAGATACACCAGTATACTGCCTTAGACTCCTAACCATGCATGTCTTCTCCTCTAAACCACCAAATTAGGCTTTGCTACACAGACCACACTTTCACAGTCCTTGATCACAAACTGTGGGACTCTCTCCCTTCTTTTCTTAAAGATAATTCTTCTTATCCTATTTTCCATTCCCAAATTAAATCACATTTCAAGACTCTATGGAAATGCAGCTGTTATGTCTCTGGTCATATAATTTAACCTCTTCATTTGCTTCTTTCATCTGCATACTTTGCTCTGACTTTATTTTTGAATGTAATTCTTTCAGCAAGCTAACTCTGATATTCACTGTATTTATAATTCATATATATATATATATATATATATATATATATATATATATATATATATTGTGTTTTTTCACTCACTTTGTAGCTAATGTCATTTATAAATTATCTTTATTCCCTTAAACTAACTACAATATTCACTTTGTATACAATATGCACATACATTTTTTCATTCACTGTGTATATAATGTCATGTAATTATCATGTAACTATTGTGTTTTCCCCGAACTGAGATTGAAATGTGCCCAAGGGGATTATTGCTATATCTCAGTTACCAAAATAAAAATAAAATAAATCCCCAAAACTGAGTCAACTCTTAGGTGTATATTGTGAATGTGGTAGTCCCACAGGATAGATGACTTCCAAAAGTTCACGATAATGCATTTTTGGCATTTAGTTTCAGTCCATGATTTTGATATCAGGTTTGATAGGTAACTACTAGGCTATTAATCTGTAGACTATTACAAACATAACCAATAACCAGAGGTCAGAATCAAACTCTGTACTTATTTTTATTTGGGACTAATCTTCCTGCAGGATGGTGAAGTCCTTTGGAGATTCAGTGACTAGTTATATGCAAACTTAGTCAGCCATAGCCACAAAACCCTGGGGGACTCCACTGGAGATTGGTCTCTTTGTGGAGCCTATTTTTATTTCCTGTATCCTGTCTGTAAGCTATTTGAAAATCCATTGGGTGACATAGGGGTGCATTCCCATTTAGCTTTTCTGCTATGCCTGATGGCGGACAGCAATTTTATCAAAGGTTATTTAGCCTGGTGAATAATTTATGGGAATAGACTTTGCCAAATGATACCTCTGTGCTTACAGTCAACAGCCAATAAACCCTTAATGCAACCATTAGTCTTGAACTAACTTGCCATACACTCAGTACATAAGAATTCAACTAGGGCTTAATACTTACAGCTGGTCCACTTTTCATTAGCAAAATGCAATGCAACTTTATACTTGAATTACTAATACAGGTTTAAAGACCATAATTATACATACTTAATAATTGCATATACTTAATAATTATACAGACTGTTAAAATGAATTTAAATGCAGATGAAATGAAAAATCTTAGCTAATCTTTCTGTATGCATCTGTGTAATTGAACTATTATAATGTATCAGTAATGAACTATTCTCAGCCTCATGGATTAGCTGGGATCCCAATTAGATGCATTAAGAAAATCATCCTCCTCCAACTGAAGATTCAAAAAATTAAAATCTTAATAAACATACCTGAAAAAACTTCATCATGCAGTCATAAGGTAGGGTGTGGATTAATTTCAACAAATGCTAAGAATTTTGTCATACCTTTGTGGGAATGGACCCCATTTCTAAGTCAATGCATAATTAAAGTTAATAAAATCAATATTGCTTTAGCCTTTGATATTTGCTATGTATATTCTTGTGTCCAGAATTGCCTCCTTCTGCATTTCATATGGGGTTACATACATTAGTAATATATTTAAATTCAATTGAAAATTCTTATTTTACTAATCCTTTTACTTCAGCTACTACTACTAAAACTATTTGGGTTTCTTTTTTCCATAGTGCTCTTGATTATGCTAGCAAATCCTAGTATTTTATAAAATTGTGTCTCTTGATAAATAAAACACTATAACTAACTAGGTGTAACAATTTCAGTGATCAATGCTACACTTGTCTTTTTCTAGGACTAGTAAATCTATTTTTCTTGCATCTGTTTTTTGAATTGCTGACAACTGGTGATCCCATATGATATATACTTCAACACTGTCAATATTGAGTTTGTGGCTGTTGTTTCCAATGCTTCTCAGCTAATTCTATATTATAGTGTTTGCATAATCTCCAAAGCAACAGTCTTACTAGATTATTGTGCCTTTCGGTAAACAGACATTCAACTATGAGAGTATCACACCCAGCAATGAGATGTTTAACTGTTTCTAGTTCTGTTTTATAGAACCTACATTTGCTTGTTTCTTCCATTTTTCCAATGGACATTTTAAACCAATGTGTACATAACCCACTGTCTTGTGTTGCATCTTGCAATGTATCTTTCTCCATTTTCTTAAAGTTTCTACATCATAAAAATCAGTGTACACTTCCAAAACATAGAAATTATTCTTAATCATCTTTACCCCCATTATATAGATCTTTCCATTGTGGCTCCCTCCTTTATAAACACCCTGTTAATCTTCACTAGCTCTCTACATATGTCTTCTACACAGAGAGCTTAGCTATCAGTGATCTTAAACTTTTAATATAGTCTGTATTGTTTCCTTCCTTCTTGGCCTGGTTTACCTTCAAACTGTTGTTTCCATATCTTTGAGCTTAACATGTTTTCTTTCTACTCTTCATTTATTGATTCAGAGTTGTCTCTGTCTGCCTAATTCACACTCGTCATTAATTTTTTTAAATTTTATGTTTGCCTTAAGTTTTTCTGAGTATCCCATATAATATTATGCTATGTTTTTTTCCTGGATATTTTTAGTTATTCTAGTTATTGAATGTATTCTTTCCTGATTATAATTTGTACTGCTATTTTAGATACATATAGCTA
This sequence comes from Protopterus annectens, assembly GCF_019279795.1. Lineage (NCBI taxonomy): Eukaryota > Metazoa > Chordata > Ceratodontiformes > Protopteridae > Protopterus > Protopterus annectens. The sequence goes on from NC_056732.1 coordinate 958,120,496, forward strand.
TCCTGTGTAATGCTGTGCAATGCTTTGTTTCTCAGATTTACTGAGCTGTACTGTTTAATTTATATGTTGTACATTTTCTTCCCAGCCCTCAGCTGAAAAAGGGTTTCTGCTCAGTTGGACTTTCCAGGTCAGCAGGTACAATGCATACATACATACATACATACATACATACAGAAATAAAAATAATATGTTCTTTAACTCTTTCCTGCCTTCCAGTTTCTAATTTGTCTTTTCATATAGTATCCCATGTAAAACTACAAGATAGATCCAGGTCACCTTTTATTTCTATTGGGATATTAATTTGCTGTCCATAATTTACAACCTTGTCACTGAATGACAGCACATACTTGAAACACAACAAAATGTACAACTATATAACTGCACACACTAAAATCTACCTTTATCAAGTGGCCACATGTATTCCCTAAAAAGGAAAACAAAAATGCACAATAGTACAGAGGTGATATTGGATTCTTAGATCTTCAAATTACATCTACTCTTTAGTTCTATTTAAAATATTATACTGGGTAGACGACTGTTATGAAGCCTAATGGAAGCAAATGCATGTAACTATTTGTGAATATTCTCAAATGAAGCATGTTTTAAATTCATTAAATATTGTCAATAATAAGATTATTTGGAAAATACATTGTTTGTATTCCTTCTTGTAGTATAAGAAATTCTAATTATATTAATGTTTCTTAAATCAACAAGAATATCCATCTTTGATAATTGTTTAACTTTTTAGCAATAGCTTAAACAAAAAGGTATTCTTAATAATAAGCAATATTATCAAATGTTATTTCCTAAACAGAATAACTTAATTTATTGATTGGATTTCTAAGTTAAAATTGCTGTTATCAGAATATATTATAATGAAATTTAATTTAGACATATCTTATAAAACTGTAATTCATAATCCTAGTAAAAGGTTTAGAACAAATAAAAGTTTGACTAATGGGGTATTAATTGAGAATTATCCATGGATTGTAGACTATTTTTGCTGGTTATTAATGGTAATAGAGATATAACTCCTACATTTTTCAAAAATAAATAAGCTATTATTAGATTTGGAAATTAAAATTAATGATAACTATTGGAATTATCTTTTAAGAAACAATTTTGCTAACATAAATAATGACAGTAATGATATTAAAGTCTGGTGATTCTACGTATTCAAATATTCATGGAAACATATTTACATGGAAGTATCTTCATTGATTTTCATTAGTCTGTATAAATAAGTAAAATGTTTAATGTAAATGGTCTTCCTTGTTGGAAATGTTAAAAAAAATAACTAAAGGCAGATTGGTAGCATACCTTTTATTGCTGTGACAAAAATGGGAAATATTGGTATTGCTTTCAATAATTCTTTAAAGTTCCATGGTGTGAAAGATGTGTGTTCTCTGAATTCTTGATATTAACTAGTGCTTCTTCTAGATTGTATAAATCCAAATGATGTTTCATTAGTATGGACTCTTCTGTTTGTCATAAGAAAAGTTATTGCTCTGAATTGGGAGAAAAAGCACCTGCACAAACTTCAAGGGAATTTAAAAAGATATCCACTGATTTGTGTCCAAGAAAAATTGTAGCTTCTCCTATGAAATCCAAGAAGAATATAAAGACTTTAAATAAATGACAAAAACTAAATCAATTATTGAATAATTATAGTAATTAGGCAACTTTGTTTTGCTTAAAGATCTAGTTAGTAATTGTAGAAAACTACTGTATATAGGTATACATGTTTTTCTCCCTTTATTGGTGATTGTATTTTATTTATCAAAATAATATACAGATATTTAAAAAATGCACAATAGTAAGATATCAGCAGCCTTCATGCACATTTCTATGTATATAAACTAGTGCCGTGACCTCAGAATATGAAAGGGCAACAATCACTTCTGGGTAATACCAGCTATTCCTTTTAGTCTGGTCTCACAAAACTACCATGCAAAAATACATTCAGTAAGTAAAACTATGCAGAAGTGCTCCAAAGCAATGATCACACATGAAGAACACCAAAAACCCATGCACATACCTTTCATAAACATTTAGTGGGATACTACTTACTTGTCACATAGACACCACTTTGACATTTGAAGTCAAATAAACTCATCTTTCCTTCAATAATTTCCCATGTCATCTTTAATTCCAACCACTTTTTTTATGAAATGCATTCTATCACAATGCTGAGGAGTAAAGACATGCTAAGCATCCTGTCTTGTTAATGCTAAATGACCAAAATATGCAGCCATCATTATTTGCCATGAATATCTAAGCAGTATCTCTTTAACCAAATTCCAGCACTACACAGAAGGCCTTTATTTTTTTACCCATGCTGTCTCACTCAAATTTGTTGGATGTTTTTATTATTATCCTCCCTTTCAGCTGCCTAATTCAATGAATAAAAACGTAGAGTCATTCCTTCCACTTATTCATTAATAAAATGACTTTAAAAGTGTCTACCTGATCTCTTTCACTAACATCGCCAAATTTACTCCAAGATCGCTGCAAGTTCCATTGCATTTATATTAACATCTGAGTAGAGAGAAATGACTGTTTGTTTGTGTCTTTCGGCTTTTCCCGGTTAGGGGTCTCCACAGTGGAACTCCGTCTGCAAATGATTAGTAGTTGATTTTACATGCCGAGTTACCAGCCCTGGTGCACAACCTTCAACAAAGGTATGCCAATTCACGCATGGCTCCACAGAGAAGACTATCTAGCTGAGAATCAAACCGGACAGCGTCTTACTGTGAGTCGACAATGCTACCGTAGCACCACCACCACCCTTCACTTTCAAGTAAAGCAATTATCAATGTATATTACATTGAATCTGATAGTTCTTCAAAGCCCATGTCATTCTGTTAGAATTCATTGGAGATCTGCACTCATTGGCCATTTCTTGTCTGCTCAAATTGACTATGGCCCCATCTGTCATCTCTATTTCTTTCTCTTTTCCTAATTCTTCTACAGTTGCTTTTTTAACTTCTTTTGTCCTTCTCTTCTAAATGTATACGGCGATCACAACATTCAACAGCTAGGACTGCATTTTCTTTTACTGTCTCTGCCCTCCGGCATGTTTTCATGCTTGACATTTATGTGTTCCTCCTCCCATTTCTTTCTCATCCCAGTTGCTTGCTTTCTGGGTGTCTCTTCATCCTTCACTCAGAACACAACTCTGTTGTACTCTGTATCATTATCTGTATAAGTCTTCAACTTTGTAATAATCTTGACCTGCAATGTATGTCACCTGGCCCTTCATGTATTTTGCTGTATTATACAAGTCATTCTCTCTCTCTCTCTCTCTCTCTCTCTTTCTCTAGCATTTGTTTTAGCCTATTTATTTATTTATTTATTTATTTGGCATTTGTTTACTGGGATAGTCTGACTGGGTCAGAAAGAACCCATTTTCATTGGAGGCCTGGGGAGAAAAGCTCCAATTACAAACAGAGAAAGTACAAACGTTATACAGCTAACATAAAAATTACAACAGTTACGAGTAAGCAGGTACATTGTTATGATCATGTATCCATGCTATCCATGTTCCCCGTCCCTAATACTGCAACCACTGTTATCTCAGAGCTGCATTCGCCTCTTCCTATTACTGTTTGTTCTAATCATTTCACTTCCCCTGTCTGTTCTGTGTTGTCTCATTAACCACACTATTGCTGTTCACATTTCTTGCACCAAATGAATGCACATTTCCTATATTCCATTGCCATGTTTTCCTTTTCGTAGTTTTTCAGTTTTCATGGTAAGTCCTGCATGAACATGATCAGATATGTTCTAGTTTCTAATCTTTCTCTTTTCCTAGTCAAACTCCTGAAAGCTGCAAAAGAGGAAGGTACCACAGCCTTCTGTATCCCCTGAAGATGCACATTCTATCACATATGAGTTCTTTTATAGCCACAAATCCCATTATTCCAGCGTTTTTATGTTGTTTTGTACAATCTTCTCACACTTTCTGTCACATTTATCCCTTCTCCACATTCCAGCTGCGTCCTCTTCCAGTGCAACCTTAATATGTCTTCTATCACTAGATTTACACTATAGCATTGCTTCTATAGCATGTGGATGTTTGAAAGAAAGCTGAATAAACAAGACAAACACTTACATCTCATGCAGCTTCAATGAGACCTTTAATCAGAGTTTCTGAAAGGAATGTGTACCATATGTCATGCAAATTCCTGGTAGCTAGGTATTATCATTTAAAGATGTGCACTCCATTGACTAGACCCCCTATACATTTACATATGTATCTTTATCTATCTATATCTCATTAGCTGTTTATCTATATAATAAATGCAGACATGTGTTGCTCCCTTTCCCCTTAGTTGGTAATTGTTTCCTTTGCATCTTTGTATCATATATCCCATTTTAATTGGTTTTAGTATATTGCAGTCAAACCTAAGATTGATGCTTCTATAATTATTTGTTTCTCTGTTCCCCCAATTTTCATTCAGGTGCCATATATGGTGTATCATAAGAAGGGCCATGTAAGAGCAATCTGCCTGCTTGTGCCCCTGCCATTTACATAGTACCTTTCTGTTACTGCTGGTGCACAGTGCATTAAAATAAATATTTATTGCCTTTGAAAGGTGCCTCATGTTCATAAATCCTATTAGGCCTTTGCAGTTTCATTTACTCCCTTTTGTCCTGCTAATTTAATACCTTTAGGCTAATAGTTCTTTTGACATGTTGTACATACCCGATGTCTGCATATGATCAAATTTACTGAGTACATCTACTCTTTTTCCTCTTGCATTGCCTCTCATTTCTTTCCTCATCTCTTCCCGTTTGACTGGGCAGTCCAGTTCTTAATGACCTCCCTCTTCTTGATCTCCTACTCTGATTTCCTTCCAGGGTTGCATTTTAGTTTTCTTCCCTTCTCCTTTTATGAATCTACCCTGCTCATGCTCTCTTTGAAATTTCTGAGTCTTTAGATGCAATGTCTCCTCTTTGATGGTATGTTCTTCTGCTTCTTGTATCTTTATCCTTGCTTCTGCAGTGATCACTATCAGACTGTCCTCTTCTGCCACATTTCTGCTTTGACCAGTTTCTTGTTCTTTTTATAGTATTTTCCTTCTGTGTTCCTCTCATATTTCCTCTGTTTTCTGTGTAATTTCCTAGATTTCTATAATATGATATTCACATGATCTTGTATGTCCCGCTTATCTTCTTGACATCACTCTGTTTGTCTTTGTCTATTTCCTCTTTAAACCATTTTCCCACAGGTGCATCGATAAATGTTCTCCGTAACTTTTAGAATTCTATCTCATCTCTCTTCTTTTGCAAGTTTCTTTGCCAGTCCATTTTTGATGGGATATTTGAATTTTTTTATTTGTGTTTATTGCTTCACTTTCCACTTTGCACAATCACCATAATAGAAGCTTATGCTTCTCCCTCAGTGTCGAACCTGTGTCTTTTCCCCTTCCAAACTTCAAGTAAGATAACAAGATAGTTAACCCATGTAGGAATTCTCTATGCTTTCAGTGGACCCAACAAGTCAGACATCCCTTTTCATAGTTTATGCACTGAATCAGAAAAGTTCTCCTCCAGTTTTACAGACATAGCATTAATGTATTAGTTTAAGATTTTTTATTTGAATCATAATGTCTTCTTAAAATTTGTAGTTGAGCAGACATTCTAATACTAGTTTCCACTATTCATCTTTTGCACCTTTCAATCTAGATTCTTTCCATCAGTTCTTGTAATATAGGTACACACAATTTTGTTTCCAGTAATTCCAGCAGCATTCTATTCAGTTCTGATATCTAGGACTTGCTCTGATACCCCTATTATCATTATGTTTTCTTCTAGATTGGTTTCCTTGTTTGCCACTGTAGTTTTTTTTTCTGTCAGTCTTCTACTGTGCTCCTGCACCTTTGTTTCTAGTGCTGTTCTATCATATTTGAGGTTCTGGATTATTTCTTTCAGCTTATTCATTTCTTATTATTGGTTGCCTATTACTTTCTATCCTTAGGCCTACATAATCTGCAACTGCCATAAGCTTTTGTACAGTTTACAAAGCTGTTCTTTCTGTGTAGCTGCTTTAATGTCAGCCAGACATTGCTTTATTTTCTTCTTGTCTTTTTTTCACCTGGAACTGGATGATTAATTACCTTTTTCTTGACCCTGAGTCCAGAGCTCAGAGCCTAAGCAGCCATCTTGCTTGTGCTCTCTGATGCCCTCCAAGGTGCCAGGATTTATTGGGTTACTAAGACAGTCAAAGTTCTTCAGCCCAGGTAATCATACAACATGGCCATTGTTCCCATGGATGTAAATAATGTGAGACATATATTATGGGACATATTTGTTTAATATTGCTTATGGATGAATGTGTGTATTATTTTATGTTTATGTGTCCATCTGAAAGGAGATTGTAGACAGTACAATTTGTTTTTGCTTGCACCTCTCTTTTCAGGGCTTTCTCATGTTGCCGAGTTGTAATGGGGAAAACTGGACAACAAACAAGGAAAGGAGAATTACACATAAGGGAAGGAAAATATCACAAAGTGGATAACATATGGCTCTTTCATGGCTTAGTGCTTGCCCCATCCAGAAGACAACACATTCTGACATCACTCAGCTATGTGGCTGTTATTATGCACTGGTTGCACCCATAACACCCCAAAAGGCACAGCAAGCCAATCATGAGACTACACAAGCCAAACTAGATGGCACTCTGTGTTGCTGAGATGGGCATCTAATTGTTCCACATCAAAGCTACCACAAGTCTCTACAGCTGACATGGAGAGATAAAGTTAGAGCCAGTTGTACCATTCTCAGAAGAGGAGCCTTCACCTATAACCATGTCAGGAGAAGAAGTTATAGAGAGCAACAGTGATTCCAAGTCATGTGCAGCAAGTTAACTATGGTTATCATGCTGAACGGCAGCCACAACCGAAACTGGCAAGCCAGTGGTAAAGGTTTTGGCTGTTACAGAGTGAGGTGACCACGGCACCACCTCCTCCTGTCCTACTACAAGTGGACCTGCAGAAAGATGGGAAAATGTGTGCAAATATATCAAGCAACATAATCATAACTGTACAGTCAGATGGTGCAGACATCACATCATGGACATCCTGCTACCAGAAGACAACAGTACTGGAAAATATGTACCATACATTTCTGTCTGTTTCTCACTAAAATTTTCTTCCCTCCATCGAGGCAGGCAAACACCTTAGCCCCCTAACTAGAAAATGTGTGGTAAATGTACACTTTTCTCATGCAATCAACAGGTATTTCAGGACATTCTCCTCAGGAGACCATGGATGAAAACATAGAGGACAGAGGTAAAATGTTCAGAGTCAGCAACTAAAAACTAAAAAGACTACATTTTTCCTCAAACATTTCTGACAGAAAAGAAAAACTCTTCTTCACAAAAAATAATGAAATGAAAAGTAATCCTCAATAGGATAGCATTTTCAGCCTTGTACAAGTGTCAAGAGACAATCACACTCTGGGACTTGGAACCAGATATGCTTTCAAATTACAAAACTAATCAAAAATAAAAAGAAGAATGGAACAGGACTAGTTTCTAACATTGACAGGAAGCCTATCTTTTCTCACTGCTATTCATATTTTTCATGTTGTCGTCCAATATGATAGAAAAGGGTCAAGCTATAAGGCTTTCTTAGCTTATATTTAAGGACCATCTGTTCAAAAGGAGGTTGAAGTCATTTGTAACATATTTAAAATTACAGGTTATTCTAGTAAATTAGAGGAAAGTATATTTGCCGAAATTAAATTGTTAAGGATAGATTTTCCAGCTATTTTTTGTTCCCTTTTCTGTAAGGATAAACAAAGACTTGATTTCTGTCATGCCATGATTTTACCACACAGCAACCAGTTGGATACGATGAGGAATATTATTAAAACAAATTGGGACATGACCATTAGAAACAGTATACCTGCAATGATTCTGGGGAAGAGCCAAACCATAAAGTTTGGGATGAATGGATGCTAGTAAGATGGGGCAATAAAAGAATGGCCAAATGTGGTCATTGTAAACAATGTAGGTTTATCAGTGATATATCTTGTATGACAGAACTATTGGGTGTAGAGGTTTCTACAGCTGTGACACAAAGAGGGTTATGTATAGCGCCTCCTGTATCCCCTGTGAAGAATTCTACATAGGAAAGATGGAAGGTCATTTAAGGCAAAGGATTTATGAGCATGAGTACTGTATTAGAAAGGGAGACTTAAATGCTTTGAATAAACATCTTAGGAAGTGTGATAGTTTTAAAATGTTTTTGTTTTTTGTCCTTAAAATAGTTACTATAACATTAAGAGGGGCAAATGAAAGAATCTGAGCAGCTGAAGTTAAATGCCACCTAAGGACCAGGTCTAAATGGAAATATCTCTATTAACAGTGTTTTAAAGTTGTGTGCAGCAAAAGTTATGATTTACTTAACATTTAAAGGTTTTATGTTTACATATATTATGCAAAGTTGTTTAATCTCTTTCTTATGACTTTGTAGTGGTATTTCTTAAACAAAAGATTGTGGCAATTACATGATTAGGTCAAAGGGAGAGCCACCACGGACCCCGGGAACTACTGTTCCATTAGCCTGACGAGCCTGGTCTGCAAGGCTATGGAGCGTATCATCATGGAACTTATAAATAATGACATTGGTAATCTCCAAACTCTGGACCCTACCCAGTTTGGGTTTGTAAAAGGCAGATCATGTCTCCTAAACCTGATAGACTTCTTTGAAGAGGTCACCAAAGCTGTAGATGAAGGTAAGGTGGTACACACAGCCTATCTAGATCTCGCCAAGGCTTTCAACACCATCCCCCACTCTGGAATTATAGACAAACTCACTAAACTAGGTATAAATCCCTATGTCACAAGATGGGTTGCCAACTGGCTCACTGACCGAACACACACTGTGAAAGTAGCAGACTCTAAATCCAACTTCAGACCAGTGACAAGTGGAGTACCACAGGGTTCAGTCCTAGGTCCTCGCCTGTTTGGTATCTACTTCTCTGAAGTGCAGGCTAACACAGGTCTTTGGCTAACAAAGTTTGCAGATGACTGCAAACTAGGAGCCGTAATCAAATCTCCTAACGATGTGGACATCCTACAAAAGAGCCTCACTGAGACAGATGCCTGGTGTCAAAGCCATGGTCTCAAGCTCAATGCCAAAAACTGCATTGTCATCCCTTTTGGTAAAAACTCTGTACCCATGAACTACCACATAGGCGGTAGTCTACTTAACACCAAAAGTGTGATAAGAGACCTTGGGACACAGGTGGATAGTAGTCTCTCCTTTGATAATCACATCACCACAGTAGTCAGAAAATCCTTCTACGTGGCACACCTCATCACAAAAGGTTTCTCATCCAGGAAAAAAGAGGTCATTGTTCCCCTCTACTCATCATTAGACCCATTATAGAGTACAACGCCCCTTTTGGTATGTACCTCACATGACATCTACAACAACTGGAAAGGCCACAGAAATACCTCACAAAGAGGATTACTGGCCTCAAACAGATACCCTACGCAGACTGTCTCAAAAACCTCCAGCTTTACTCTGTCACATGTCTTCTACTCAGAGGCAATCTCTGCCTAACATACAAAGCTATGTCAAACACAGAGCTGTTGGACATGCTCCAGGTAAAGAAATCCCAATCCCTCCGAGCTACAAGCTCTAGGGACCTAAACCTTGTCACCACAATAAACAGATCATGCTGGAGGGATAGATTCCTGTCTCAGAGACTTCCCATACTCTGGAACAAACTACCTATCTATATTAAACAAAGCTCCTCATTAGCACTCTTCAAGAAAAATCTTGATGATTGGATGGGAGATAGGAAATTCACCCCAGGGATCATTTCTGTGGCTCTGCTTGACAGGGGCACAGGAAAATAATTTTCTTGGGTGGCAAAAGCCAGGGTACTGTTTGGCTAGGCTTATATAAGCCCTAGGGCCAATAGCCTAGTACCTACCTATGAACCTATGTGACTAGGACTGTATCTTAAATGCGGTTTGTGTGTGTAAATGGTAATTCTGATGAAATCTCAGCAACTGTAGAAAAGTAAAAATGCTACTGCAACAGTGCTCTAATAATGAACATTTATCCTTAACGTCCAACCTATTTCAATACAAAATGCATGTAACTACACTACCATATCATTAAGCAGTAGATTTTAAAAAATGCATACACAAAATATACCAATATATAGACAGCAGAAGAAAAAAGTGTTGTAAGTGACTAAAGACACAATAGGTAACATGCAAGTGCTATAACATCTTTACAACCAACCCAAAGCCAAAAACAAACTCCTTCCTAAATAAAATTCATAAAGACAAAAACACCAAAATGGTGAATGAACTGAATAAATGTTTTGAAAATGATTAAAATCCATAAAGATCTTTAAAAGTAAGGAAATCAGTCTGTTTAAAGTAGATACCTAGAGTAACATCAAAAGCTGAAGGCAACATCAGAAAGACATTCTTAAATTTTATCAGAAAAGTTAAGGGAATAGTAAATGTAGTGGATGATCAATAAATAAGGTAACCATGTCTCAACATCAGTTAATTGTAAATATCCAAGCAGACAAATTGAATTATAATACCTGAAGTTATAAGTGAAATACTCCTGTCCTACAGGGGTGAACCCCCATCTAATCATTGAAGAGCAGGTAATAGCCTTGACAATAACAAAAAAAGCTATGCATACCACATCTTTGGGATCAAACAGTATTCCACATGTAGAAGATATAATCTGATGAAACCATTTTGTAATATTTTTGAAAAATTCAAATGAATATGTTTGGCAAATGCACTGTCTGGTTACAGTGGTCTCAAAATATATTGGAGGTATTATATCTGACCCTATAAATAGCATATCATTTAGCCTGTATCCTCTAAAATGCATTGAATAAGTAAATTAACTTATTTTACAAGGCATCAATAGCATCAGACAAATAGACCCAGAGCAATATGGATTTGTAATCATAACATCATCCCTGTTTAATATAGCATCAGTTTATGAGGAGGTAGGAATGTTATATAATAGCAGCCACCTTGATAGTAGAGCAAAGAGAAGCTCAAGAAGAAAATCTTCATATTCATGTGAAGAACACATAACACTTTTATGACTGGAGATGCATGAACAAAATTCTTTGTAATATGTAGAAATTTAGCAGCTGTTATTGTTATTTCTTAAAGAAAAGAAGTATAGGAACATAATGTTTTATAGCTGTGCATGCCATAAAACACTTTGCATAGCCACACAGACTGAGAAGTGAACTGTCCCTCTGATGAGCAAATAACTAAGCACTTAGACATTTCATTCCGTCATACTTTATTGTGACAGCTAGTTGTATTACAGTTTTTAAAGCTGTTTCAGCTTCTCACTGTTGTGTTTGGTAGCTGCCACTGACTGATTTATGCTGTGCTGATACTAGAGCTTAGAAGTGCTGAGAGATAATTAACCAGAGCTTTGTTAAACAACTTTATTTTGTCAGAATGGTGGTTAACAAAGTTGTAGTGCATGGAGTACCACAAGTATACTCAGAAATTTGAAAAAGGATAAAAGTGATAAGCACTCCACTAGCATAAGACCCCATTTTAACAGCATGTACAGGTGCTTATCAAAACCTTACTAAGGACAGCATAAGTGCTAAGAATGGGTCATGAGTTAGGGATTCACATCAGAAAGTGACAGCCAGGAAAGAGCAGTGTAAAGAGGTGCAGTAGCATTTAAAAGTTGCTTAAACTTCACTCTGCTGCACATACAAACAGAATGTTTTGTAGAATAAAGTGTCTAAGAGCTTTTCAAAGCTGTTTTACCGTTTGCCAGACAAATGCTTTGTTATTATAGGTTCATAGGTAGGTACTAGGCTATCGGCCCTGGGGCCTATACAAGCCCAGCCAAAAAGGTACCCTGGCTTTTGCTACCCAAGAAAATTATTGTCCTGTGCCACTGCCAAGCAGAGCCACAGAGGTGATCCCCGTGGTTGTTGTTGTTGTTTGTCTTTCGGATTTTCCCGGTTAGGGGTCGCCACAGCGGAACTCTGGTCTGCTAATGATTGGTAGTTGTTTTTTATGGTGTCAAGGTGCCAGCCTGATGCCCAACCTTCAACAAAGGCACACCCATTCAACGCATGTCTTTTGAATGCCCACTTGACCGTGGGGAGGCCATGCAGACTCCACACAGAAGGCACTCCCAACCCAAGCCGAGAATTGAATGGGAAAACCTCTTGCTGTGAGGCAACAATGCAACCGCTGCACCACCACGGAATCTTCCCATCCAATCATCAAGATTTTTTTTGAAGAGTGCTAATGTGAAGCTTTGGTTGATATAGATAGGTAGTTTATTCCAGAGTATGGGAAGTCTCTGGGACAGGAATCTATCCCTCCGGCATGTTCTGTTTATTGTGGTGACAAGGTTTAGATCCCTAGATCATGTAGCTAGGAGGGATTGGGATTTCTTTAAGTGGAGCATGTCCAACAGCTCTGAATTTGACATAGCTTTGTATGTTAGGCAGAGATCACCTCTGAGTAGGCAATATGCGATGGAGAAAGCTGGAGTTTTATGAGACGGTCTGCGTAGGGCATCTGTTTGAGGCTGGTAATCCTCTTTGTGAGGTATTTCTGCGACCTTTCCAGTTGTTGTTGATGTCTTCTGAGGTACATACCAAAAGAGGCATTGTACTCTATAATGGGTCTAATGAGTGATGAGTAGAGGGGAACAATGACCTCTTTTTTTCTGGATGAGAAACCTTTTGTGATGAGGTGTGCCATGTAGAAGGATTTCCTGACTACTGTGGCAATGTAATTATCAAAGGAGAGACTACTGTCCACCTGTATCCCAAGGTCTCTTATCACGCTTTCGGTTTTAAGTATACTACTGCCTATGTTGTAGTTCATGGGTACAGAGTTTTTACCAAAGGGGATGACAATGCACTTTTTGGCATTGAGCTTGAGGCCATGGCTTTGACACCAGGCATCTGTCTCAGTGAGGCCCTTTTGTAGGATGTCCACATCGTTAGGAGTTTCAATTATGGCTCCTAGTTTACAGTCATCTGCGAACTTCATTAGCCAAAGACCTTCTGTGTTAGCTTGTACTTCAGAGAAGTAGATACCAAACAGGAGAGGACCCAGGACTGAACCCTGTGGTACTCCACTTGTCATTGGTCTGAAGTCGGATTTGGAGTCTGCCACTTTAACAGTGTCAGTTCTGTCAGTGAGCCAGTTGGCAACCCATCTTGTGACATAGGGATTTATACTTAGTTTAGTGGGTTTATCTATAATTCCAGAGTGGGGGATGGTGTTGAAAGCCTTGGCGAGATCTACAGAGGTTGTGTGAACCACCTTATCCTTGTTTACGGCTTTGGTGACTGCTTCAAAGAAGTCTATCAGGTTTAAGAGACATGATCTGCCTTTTACAAATCCAAACTGGGTGGGGTCCAGAGTTTGGAGATTACCAATGTCTTTGTTTATAAGTTCCATGATGATACGTTCCATGGCCTTGCAGACCAGGCTGGTCAGGCTAATGGGGCGGTAGTTCCCAGGGTCCGTGGTGGCTCCCCCCTTGTGGAGTGGGATAACCGTCGCTGTGCGCCATTCAGCAGGCACAAAGCCTGAGGTGAGGCTATGATTGAAGATGGTACTTAGGTGGGGTGCCAGTTCGTTCTGTAGTTCATGTAGAACGCAGCCTGGGATGTTTTCTGGTCCCATGGATGCTGTGTTCTTGGCTTTGGAGAGTGTGTTTTTTACCTATGAAGCTGTGATTACAGGAACTTTGCATTCTTCCGGTATAGAAATGGGCTCTTTAGGGGGTGAGAGGGGGGTGAAGTTAGCACTGAACCTATCTGCCAGGATGTTGGCAATATCAGTTGGGTCTGTATATTTAGTGCCATTGTGCTGTAACTCAGAGCAGATCTATGTGTTGCCATTGAGATTCTTGTCATAGCTATAGAATGCTTTCTGGTTATCTTTAGAATCAGTGGCTGGTTATCCTGCTAGTTTTCGTAACTAGCTTTGGAGGATTTTTTCAGGTATCGCAGCTTCTTAATGAGGCTGACCAGGGAGCTACTCCACTCATGGGATTTTACTCTCTGTTGCAACAGTTTCTTCCTTCTTTTGTACAGTTTGTTTATGGCGGGGGACTACCAGATTGGCTTCCTTTTTTTGGAGTATAGCATCTTGGTTCTGTTTGGGATAGCATGATCCATGCACTCATGTAAGTGCTTATAAAGTGCAATTGTGTAGGATTCAGTAGTCATAACTGTATTGTCCATCTGCAAGGGTGTTATGAAGTTCACTTCTTCTGTCTTAAGAAGCATGAAGCTGGCTTTGGAGAAATTTTTTACCATGGTTTCCTTAATGGGGGATGGGGGCAGTATGTGGATATCTAGGGTAATTAGCTTATGGTCAGATCGGACCAATGAGGCGTTTACTTCAGGTGTCGAACACCGGTCACTCATGTTGGTAATGACTAGATCTAAGATATTGTTGCCCCCGGTGGGGGTGTGGATAAGTTGATCCAGGGCACTGGAGTTTATGAATTCCAGAAAGCGTTGAGTGAAGGAGTTGGTACACGAGTATTTTTCCCAGTTAATGGTGGGGTAGTTGAAATCACCTATTATTAGGGTGTTTGGTTGAACCCTAATATTTTCCAGTACATCAAGAAAAGAGGAGTGGGAATCCTGGGGCATGGTGGGTGATCTGTAGCAAGCTACAGTTTGGATTGCAGTTTTGCCCAGTTAGTTGCACTTGGATAACCTCAGCTGCATTATGCTGAGCAACTAGCCTGGAGGTGTGGATATCCTTAATGAATATGGACACACCTTCTCCTTTGGTGTTCCGGTCCAGGTTACATGGCCAAAAAGTGTGGTATGAGTTATAGCCTGGTAGTGCAGGGGTGCTCTCTCGAGTCTTGAGCCAGGTCTCAGTCACTGCACAGATACCAATGTTCTCCATTTTAAGGAGTGCCTTGAGTGAGTGCATTTTGAGATTTAGACTTTTAGCATTGAGTAACATTACCTTCAGTTTTTGCTTGCCTGTTCCTGTTACGATGATGAATTTGTCATTTGAACCTTGTCTAAAAAAGGCACTATAGGGGCGGCAAGAACCTTAGCCAGTATCTGGAATCCCAGGGGTGACAGGTGCAGGCCATCTCTGGCAAAGCATCATGGTCTGTCGACCATGTCATCCCAGGCAGACAGATACTGCATCCCTTTAGAATGGCACCAGAAGCTTAGCCAATTATTGAAGTCAATAATTTTGTCCTTGTACTGCAACCTCATTCTGGGTGATGGCAGAATGCTACTCAGGGCTAGGGTCATACCTGCCTGGGCTACAAGATCGGAGAGCTCCTCCATGTCTCTTTTCATGTAGTCTAGGGAGGTACGTCTCAGGTCATTCACACCAACATGGACAATGACAGAGTCATATTTGTACTTGTTGTGGAGTGACCTGAGTGCGTGGGTTATGTGGCGGATCCTGGCACCCGACAGGCAGCTGACAGTAACCTTCTCCATGTTTAGCCTGGTGAGTGGGACATCAGTGTGCCTGACTATAGAGTCACCTATGACTAGTATGTTGAGTATGTTGTTTTACCTTATTGGCTGTGATTGAGTGGCACACTGAGTCTGCGGGCTATGTGTCATTTGGGTTGTGTTGGGGGGGGTGGAGATTGCTTGCATTTCTGCTTTGGAGGTCTCTGTTGCTTGAGCAGATTATTACTGAGAGCCTCCGCAAATGTTTTTGTGTTTCTATGTGTGGATTTTGGTGGTGTAGATTTAGTGAGACTATGTGATGAGTGTGGTGTGGTGCAAGTGTTTACCTTCTCCTCTTGACTGTCATGTTCAGTCTTGATTGGAGAGAGCTTTACCTACGGTTTGGCTAGATAAGTGCATCTCTCACAGGTTGTAGTGTTGGATGGTAGGAGGAGAGGGTTGTCTGTGTGCTTGAGGCAATTTCTCCATTGCCCCAAGATGCCCAGATTCATCAGATAGACAGGAGAGAACACTGGGAGCTGACCCTTGGACATGCCTGAATAAAAAACTATTTCCTCTAGATAAGTGAGGAAAGTGAGTACAAGAGATGTTTTTCTCTAAGCAAGTGAGGAAAGTAAGGACCAAAACTGTTTTCCTCTAGATAATGAGGGAGGTTGAGTGCTGCAGGTTATTCAGTGCTTACAAGTTCTGAACAAGTGCTGATCACGAATAAGCAAATTCAAGTGCTAAAACTAAGAATCTGTATCTGGACTAAACTAGTTACAAGAAAGGTGGGAAACAAGCGCAAATGTGGGCTTTTAAATCAGAAAGTTGAGAGAGATGGAAAAACTTCCCAAATGGCCAATAACTACAATTTCTGGGCCAGAACCACTCCTTATGTGGTAGATAGGTTACCTAGTGCTTACCACTCCCACTGATAAGCTAGAAGGCTTCCCTCCAACACAGAAAGCTTGGCGGGGGGGGGGGCTCAGAAGCTAACCTACAGTCCTGGATACAACAAATCTGAATGTGGACTACACAAGTTACAGGAAATGTATCTTTTTACATATATATATATATATATATATATATATATATATATATATATATATATATATATACAGAAAAGTAGCTAAAACAGCAGTAAAAACAATTCAAATGCAGTGCAAGCTAGTCTAGCACACTTGAGTATGTAACAATGTTAGACCAAGCAGTTTAAATATTGCAATTAAATTAAAATGACTAAAAACAAGTGCAGAAGGAGTCTGTTAGGTAGAATGAGGTAAAGAGATGGGACTGGGGGGAGTGTCCCAGATCAAATCGACAGTGGGGGCAGGCAACTGGAAAAGCCTCCAAATTTAAAAAAACAAGACAGGAATAGGGAAAACCAACACCTTCAGCAGAGATCTGAAAAACTATACAGTGAAGCAAAAATAACAGTGCACAACTCTGAAGTCAGCCAGCAATAATATAAAATTAGTCAAACAACAATTACCAATACACAACTCTGAAGTGCCTGAAAAATATACTCAGCTCTGTATATCTCCAGATAGCTTGAAGAGCACTCTGTCAGGACACAGGAAGGGTCCAGCAATGATATGCAGGCTGTTACTAGGAGGGTCTAGTTTTATGTACGTAATCCTTGAGATAGTCAGATAACACACAGGATGTAAAACCAGTTATACCAACTTAAAACACAGAGAAATAGGAGGAGGGGGCAACAACACCTTCAGCAGAGATCTGAAAAACTATACAGTGAAGCAAAAATAACAGTGCACAACTCTGAAGTCAGCCAGCAATGATATAAAATTAGTCAAACAACAATTACCAGTACACAACTCTGAAGTGCCAGAAAAATATACTCAGCTCTGTATATCTCCAGATAGTTTAAAGAGCACTCTTGCATTACTTGCTTTACCTCTCAAGTGTGCTTCATTATGCAGATTGTACAAGATTTTGCCTCGTATCTTTACTCTGTCATAAAATGTTATTTAAAATCTGTCACTGACTTTAATCCTCTACTGCATTATTATTTTTGAATTTGGCTAGAATTCTTAAGCAAAGAATTTGACAGTTATAGTACTGTCTGCTTGATAGTGCTTGCTAAGAATTTTACTGGCTTTCAAAGTCAGTAAAACACATTGCACTCCTAAACTTTGTCTTCTTTTTTTCTGCAAATGGCAATGCAAAGACCAGATAATTCATCACACATTACATAGAATTATGATTGATTCTCTAGCAATACCCTTCTGTTATGCTTTCTCAACCCAAATGCCAAGACTCATCTCTTGAACTTCACTCTCATATTGAATTTCTAGGTATCTGCATCTTAAACACATAATAAGCTGGTTATTGTTCAGAGAGCTGATTATTATGCTCAATATCTTTTTCCAAAGTAAAAGTAATTCTGGCACTGCATGTACAACAAGGTTAATACAGACAGATTCATTCTACTAAATATTAATAGCTATATAGTTCATCTGGAGAACCCAGGAATGGGGAGTCCAATGCTGTCCATCGTGTTTCACTGTAAGCATCAGTCCTGCTTTGTATTTTATTTTGTTTTGTTTTTTTATATAATCAAGGTGAAATACCAAAGGTTGAAAATTAAATAGATGGTCTAGTTGCCATTGCTGGCAATAATTGCAAAGTTGATTTGCATGTCACAATCAATGTCAGAGACTTTTACACTATGGTACATCTTTTCCTGAAAGGTATGTCCAGCAGAACAGTTGGAAGTTACTGTTTTCCTGTATAACTATTGAGTTTGCTGGAAATTGAATACAGTACTGCATTATGCAGCCTGAAAATAAGACAGCAAGTACTTTCTGAAAAAGTTCAGATAATCTTACCAGTAGACGTTGTAGGAAAGAACATGTATTCTACATTGTAAGCCTCCCAACAACTGCCTTTATTCTTTGTATCCAACTCACCTCTTAGATTTAATTTATGTATAGAATACAAAGCTAGTTCTGACTAACTTCTATTTGAAAATGTATGCTAGAACATTTGAAGAGTGGATTTTATATAGAATCCTGCACTGCTTTGCTGAAAATATAAACAGAAATAATGGAAAATATCTTCCCCAACATTATCTAAGAGTTTCTAAAAAAATGGAATAAATTATTACTTGCAATAACATTAATTTCTTTACTTCTTCTGGCTTTTCCTGCTTAGGGGTCGCCACAGCGAATCACCTGTCCACTCATGATTGGCAGTGGAGTTTTTCAGTGTTGAGTTGCCAGCCTGGTGCCCAACCTTCCACAGAAGGTGCACACATGCACACACTCAAACCTAGGGCCAGTTTAGAGTGTCCAATCCACCTGCAGCATGTCTTTGGGATGTGGGAGGAAACCAGAGCACCCGGAATAAACCCACGTGACCACAGAGAGGACATGCAGACTCCACACAGAAGGCACCCCAGCAGAGGATAGAACTGGAAATCCTCTTGCTGTGAGGTGGCAATGCTAACTGCTGCACCATTGTGGCCGCCCATACATTCATTTCTTTACTACCAGTATTAAAAAACAACAAAAAGAAAGTGAATAATTAAAATGAAGTCTCAGAATGGATCAATGACAGTCTTCCTGAAGGCTAGTGAGTAACAAGTTTAGTTCCTAAAGACATGGCCTTATGAGCACTAAATATACTTAATTTGGGGCTATGAATATACATCATCTAGATATGATTGTTATATGCTTACCATATCTAAATGTCAAATCGATGGATATGGCATACATTTTGTAGGGTATCAGAGTTATGCAAACATAAAGTTCTTGCATTGAATGTTTTTTATGTAAAATATATGCTGCACTATGCATCCAGGGAGTATTATGATAGCATGCTTTTGGCTCTGGTGCCAGCAAATGCACCCTAGATGTGGTATAAGGTTCAGTCTTTACTTTCATAGATATAATCCTTGCTGTAGTAACTGATAACCTTCATCGATATCATTGCTGTAGCAGTCTAACTTCCATCCATTTCATCACTGCTGTAGTAAATGATAACTTTCATAGATATCATCATTGCTGAGGTAATCTGATGGCTTTTATTGACATCATCCCTGCTGTAGTAATTAATCCAATGACTTTCATAAATATCACTATCATTGTACTAATCTGATGACATTCATAAATATCATTATTGCTGTAGTAATCTGATGACTTTCATAAATGTCATCTTTGCTGTAGTATCCCAATGACTTTCAAGAAGATCTGCCTTATTGTAGTAATCTGATGACTTTCACAGATGTCATTCTTACAGTAGTAATCTACTGGCTTTCATAGATAACATCAGTGCTGAAGTAATCTGATGACTTTCATAGATATCATTGCTGTAACAATCTGACTTTGATAGATTTTGTCATTGCTGTAATAACTGATAACTTTCATAGGTATCATCATTGCTGTATTAATCTGATTGCTTTCATAGGCATCATCGTTGCTACAGTAATCCAATGGCATTTACTGATGTCATCCTTTCTGCAATAATCTGATGACTTTCATAGATATCATCCATGCTATGTAATCCAATAAATGTAATAGATAGCATCATTGTTGAAGTAATCTGATGATTTATAGATATCACTGATGTTGTAATCTGACTTTCATATGTATCATTATTGCTGTAGTAATCCAATGGCTTTTACTGATGTCATCCTCATGGTACTAATCCAATGACTTTCAATGATATCATCCTTGCCATAGTAATCCACCGACTTTTATAGATATCAATTCTGCTGTAGTCATCCAGTGACTTTCATAGATATCAACCTTGCTGTAGTAATCTGATTACTTTCATAGATATCATCCCTGCTCTAGTAATCTGATGACTTTCATAGATATCATCCTTGCTATAGTAATCTAATGACCTTTATAGATATCATTGCTGTAACAAACTGACTTTGATAGGATTTTGTCATTGCTGTAATAATTGATAACTTTCATAGGGATCATCATTGCTGTATTAATCTGATTGCTTTCATAGGTATGTTCATTGCTACAGTAATCCAATGGCATTTACTGATGTCATTCTCATGGTACTAATCCAATGACTTTCAATGATATCATCCTTGCTATAGTAATCAACCAACTTTCATAGATATCAATTCTGCTGTAGTCATCCAATGACTTTCATAGATATCATCCTTGCTGTAGTAATTTAATGACCTTTATAGATATTGTTGCTATAGCAATCTGACTTTGATAGATTTTGTCATTGCTGTAATAAATGATAACTTCCATAGGTATCATCATTGCTATAGTAATCCAATGGCATTTACTGATGTCATTCTTGTTGTAGTAATCCAATGACTTTCATTAGTATCATCCTTGCCATAGTAGTTCATCAACTTTCATATATATCATCTTTGCTCTAGTAATCCACTGACTTTCATAGACATATTTCTTGCTGTAATAATCTGATGACTTTCATAAATATCATCCTTTCTGCAGTAAGCTGATGACTTTCATAGATATCATCCTTGCTGTAGTTATCTGATGACTTTCATAAATACCTGCTGGGATTCAATAAAGCTTTTTTTTTGTGCAGGAATAGAGTAGCCGCTCCTGCACCGAATATGGCCACCAAGCTATCCAGTAAACAAGCCTGGGGATGTGCAGGAGCCTGCTAACACTATTCTGCCATGGACATGACTGGATTATGCTTATGACCTCATTTTCTGGTAAAAAACATGCAAATGAGGTCAATTAGTGATCCAGTAAGCAGGCAGGCATCTGTGGCAGAATAGTGTAGCATGCAGAAATGTATTCAGCTACTAGCCAAATACAATTCTGCAAAATTCAAATCAGAGGTATGAGAGCTCAAAGAAAAGCATATATTATAATTCTTACGCATGCCAATGGCCACATATATGGCCATTAGCAAGCAAAAATGTTGCAAAATTATAAAAATCAAAGTTTATTCTATTGGGCCGATCTCGGCCATTTAAGCATAGGACAGTGGTACGCAAATGGGATTGTGCTGAAAAAAAATGTGAAAATGCAATTTTAAGTGAAATCTGCAATTTGCCATTATAGTCTAGGGCATGCAGAATGCAGAATCAAAACAATAGCAAGGAATAGTGGATGCTAAGGAGAAAGACTCTGGTGTTGTGCTGTAACTAGGGACTAAGGCAGTGGGGTATGCTAATGAGGGAAATTTACTGATTCACAAAAAGGAGACAAGTGCCACACTGCACCTAACCGTGTAGGAACTATAAGGCAGTGGTGTAAGCAGGAGAAGCAGCTGACATGAAAAGTGGGTGTGTCATGCTTGGTGTAAGCTCATTGGAGCTCCACAGCTCATATTTGAGCTTAGCTAAGCAAAGATAAGCAAATTGTGTGTGTCTGAGGTTGTATTGACTTATTCCATGAAATGAAGAGCATGTATGTGTCCAGGGGAGGGCCATTTCTCATTGTTTACCTTAGCTAAATGGGTTTGCGTGGCGCACTCTGGGTCTAAAAAAAAAAAAAACCCCGGAAATAGCAGGACTATTTACATTTGGGCACCGTGTTTGCGTGGCACACCTCAGTGCTTAAAAGGGGCAGAAATGGGAAGGGAAAAGAGGAAAAAAAAGGCAAATAGCAGAATAAAAGTAATCAAGTACAAATAAAATAGCAAGCAGGTGGAGTGTATTATAGCCAGCCAATCATACAGGCAACATCTGCAGCACAACAATATAAAGTGCACAAACACCTTTCAGTCTGTTTTTTCCCACAAACTCTGCACCATTGGTGTACACATGCGGGGGGAATTTTAACTGAAAAAATGTTAGGGGCTGCCATTGCTTTGATCCATCAGTATGTGCTAGAGGCTGAGGGCCATGAGGAGGATAATGCTGACAACTGTCCCAGACTGAGGAGGAGAAGAAGAGTGATCAGACCCAGGGTAACCTACCAGGGGCTACATGATCAGGAGATAGTAGAGTGCTACGCAGTGGACATAGACATACTTCAGGAAATCATAGAGCTGTGCTGGCCTCAACTCAGCCACAGAGTCAAAAGTGGGGAACCCATCCCAGTGAATACCAAGGTATGTGTAGCCTTAAGAATGCTAGCTACAGGTACTTTCCAAAGACCTACTGGGGACTTGATGGGGGTTTCACAGGCATCTGCATCCAGGATACTCCACCAGTTCCTGGATGTCATGTTACCACATGCTGGTGAGAATGCACTGCCTTGCTACAGATGGCCTGCATCAGTCTCACATAGCTTACAGGCCTCTGGCAAAGGTCCATGTCTCACCCATAGTGCCTTTGTAGGGAATGTCATGGGGTCCCCACTACCAACATAACACAGTCAACAAAATGCAAATGGAAGGCCATGCTGCTAAATGCTAGCAGCATACCTCTCAACCTCATAGAGGAAGAAGTCTGGACAAACCCATACATAATGGTGGTAACAAGGCCCAACTATAGGGACACATTTGAAATATTGCTCTCATAATGTTAGAAAGTTGACAGAATAACAGAGGGGGTGTGTAGTAGCATAGATGTCCTTAAGGGTGTGAAGTCTGAAACTCTAATGTTCTGTCATTATTCCCTGACTGCAACCCTGAGTGATTTCCAACAAATGTGCGAGAAAAACCACAATGTTAAGGGAAACCGACCAGCTATATGAGGCATGAATCTGGATAATCTGTGAGAATCTGTACAGTTGACAGGTATGGCCATACCAGCATATGACCTTTCAGGTAAGAAGAATACTGCACAACCAGGAGATCCCCAGCCAGTATATCATCAAGGTGCTGGACCTTTTACATAGCTCCGTCAGTTAATCAGCTGTAGCTACACCTCCCAAATGGCTGGATTGTGCAAGAATGTCTAGCCTTTCCCTCATAATATAAGTCTGTGCATCATCCATCTTGTATTTCTCTGGTAAATAACTGTGAAGATCTGATTATATCTGTCAGTAGGTAATGACACAATATAGTACAGTGTCAAGCATTACATATGTGAGAAAATGTCAGCTAAAACAAACCCCGTAACTCAAGCAACTGATAAATTGGTAAGAGCAATAGTTACAGTGCCCCCCTATGTTTGGTTCCATTGTTTCCCCATATTGGCAGCATATCTCCAGATATCTTGCACAAACAGGTTGCAAGGTATGGCTGTACACATAACACCATGGACTGGAGTACAACTATCCCTGGAATGGATTCCCACACTTACTATCGAAAGTCATACTGAGCATGCTACTATACGACAGGATTACAAACAGGCAGCTGTAGGTGGCACATGTGTGGTATATCTGCATCTGTTGCATGTGATACACATGTATATATATATATATATATATATATATATATATATATATATATATGGGCAACATATTACAATATGTCAAGCATACACACACACAGACATTGGGGAAGAGAGAGACAGACAGTGATAGAATGAGACACACAGGGAGACACACACAGAGAGTGAGTCATACACAGGGATACCCTGAATGGCATAGAGTGATGCCCTGCTGCAGACAGTTGCATACCAACTGTAACCACTGGCAACTGCCATCATGAAGATGAGAATCATTGTCTGATGGTGCTTAGGTGGGGTTGGAATATCATATAACTAACCTTTGTGTGTGTGTGTGTGTGTGTGTGTGTGTGTGTGTGTGTGTGTGTGTGTGTGTGTGTGTGTGTGTGTGTGTGTGTGTGTGTGTGTGTGTGTGTGTGTGTGTGTGTGTGTGTGTGTGTGTGTGTGTGTGTGTGTGTCTGTAGGGCTAAGTATTATGATGCCTTACCCACGCAGTACACTTCCCATTTTCCTAATTTACAAGATCTGCTAATATCATTCACCTTAGAAGTACTTTTGGAGAGGCTTAAGTCCTGTAAGCTTTATAGTTTGCATGATAACTGTGTAATACTAGCATACAAATAACTAGGTAGGTAGGGGTTCTAATCACAGTCCTGGCATAGGTAACTGTGGTTGTGTGTGTGGGGATGTAGGAATAAGTGTTTTAGTTCATTCCCACCCAGTACCATAGCTCTCAATCTGGAATCATCAAAAATCTGGACAAAGGTCCATAAAAAATAGGTACAAATCTGCACGCTGATTAACATAAAATTTGCATGCATAATTATGTAACTCTGCCCACTCCAATGGAATTGTAAGATGCCAAGTTTCAAACGTAAACTGAAGAACAAACAACCAAAATATGGCCCCAGACCCTGTAGTAAATGGTAACCATTTTTTTAAATGTATAGCAATGATGTTTACTAGGAAGGGAGAAGATGATGAACCTTAGGATTTTGTTTTTGGTGACTTGCAGTATGTAGGTTTTGTGGTAAAAGTAGGGCATTTAATGATAGGCAATATTCTAATATTAGCAAAAGAATACTGTAGTTTACTAGGACCTCCAAAAGTCATTCTCCATGGCCTACTGATCAGTGGCATAGCTTGAGCTTGTGCCGCCTTTCCCCCCTCAAAAATCATTGTTGAATGGGGCCCCCTATACACATCCCCCCAGCCATTCAAATGTCCCATTACTTGGCTATTTTGCCCCATCTACCATAAACACTGTAATGTGCGTACTGGTTTACTTCTACAATGATTATTGGATTTCATTTCAAACTTTTATTTTACATTTTATAGCACAGACACTAATAGACATCTGCTAAACAAAGCAATATAGTCTCACAATGAAAATAGTCTTAGCATTAAAACTTCTCTACACTTGAAACTCACATTCATTGAAACAACATTGAAACACATATTGAAAGAAAATGCATCTGGCCAGCGACAGATAAAGATTACCTTGGGCTGTTTTCAAATTATAGGTCCCTTGCACATGAAACATACAAGTGTTCTTTGATACACCTTCCTGGTTGTATTAAATTGCATTCTTTGTATAATGCAGCACACTTTACATTTATTGTTTTGAACATTTTGTGTGTATGTACTTAACGGTTGCTGCATATTACATTTACTTAACAGCTGAGCTGAGCACATCTTTCACTGTGTTACATTTTGAGAAACTGTCAGGCATTAACATTTACTTAGCTGTTGCTGCATATTCACTTTGTGTGTGTGTACTTAGCTGTTGCATATTACATTTACTTAACAGCTGAGCACATCTTTCACTGTTACATTTAGAGAAACTGGCAGGCATTAACATTTACTTAACATCACTGCATATTAACTTGTGTGTGTGTGTGTGTGTGTGTGTGTGTGTGTGTGTGTGTGTGTGTGTGTGTGTGTGTGTGTATTAACTCTGTGTATGTGTTCTTCTGCTTAGCTGCTGCATATTACATTTACTTAAGGGCTGATGCTGAGCACATCTTTCACTGTTAATGGCTGCTGCATATTACATTGACTTAACGGCTGAGCTTTCACTATTAATAGCTGCTGCATATTACATTTACTTAATGACTGAGCTTTCACTGTTAACAGCTGCTGCATATTACATTAACATAATGGCTGAGCACATTTTTCACTGTTACTGGCTGCTACATAAATGGCCGAGCATACCTTTCACTGTTAACGGCTGCTGAATATTAAATTTACTTAATGGCTGAACACAGTTTGCTACACAAACAGTGGAGCACATCTTTCTCTGTTAACGGCTGCTGCATATTACATTTACTTAATGGTAGAGCACATCTTTCACTGTGTTACATTTAAAGAAATGGCAAGCATTACTGAGCAGAGCTTTTGTGTATGAGTTTAGAGGAAACTGGCAACCATTGTGTGTGTTTTGTGTGTGTGTGTGTGTGTGTGTGTGTGTGTGTGTGTGTGTGTGTGTGTGTGTGTGTGTGTGTGTGCTTGTGTTTAGAGACACTAGTAGGCATATCGTGTGTGTATGTTTGTGTTTAGAGAAACTGGCAGACATAGTGTGAGTGTGTATGTGTGTGTGCGTGTGTGTGTGCGTGTGTGTGTGTGTGTGTGTGTGTGTGTGTGTGTGTGTGTGTGTGTGTGTGTGTGTGTGTGTGTGTGTGTGTGTGTGTGTGTGTGTGTATGAAAATGCCCCAGCTAGGTACAACTGCTGTCTGGAATGTTTGGTTCATACTTTTGGTCTAATCCTCTTAACATTTGTGGTTTTCTGGAAAATCAGTGAAAACTGAATTCACTAAATAATGATTATGACAGTCTTCCTATCTTTCAGACATGCATAGTAACGAAAAAACATTTTATTCTAAAAGCTTTTCTAAGATTATACAATCAATGTTTAAAATGTGTATTTGGTTTTGGGCCTTTGTCGTTCCCCCCTCCCCAATAAATTTTGGCTTTTTCCAGATTTTTTGTGCTGAATAGTTCTTCAGGGGGAGAGAAATTTAGTGCTGCTTATGCCAAGGATGCTTGTGTTGTTAGTAGCACAACAGATAGACTGCTTCCTTTTAATGCATAAGGATGTGGGTTCTATTCCCACAGTTTGTAGATGGATTACTGTGTTTTGTTTTCTTTTTAAAGGGGGTGGACTCTGCAGTCCCGATAATGTCCTATTTGGTGGAGATACCTAGTAACTTTGAACCTGTTATCAGTTTGCCATCCATTTCCTTTTGCAATATTACTAGCTTATCATTTTTAAGCTAATATAGGCAATTTATTCCTCAAGGGCAACAGGCACTTTATTTGTAAATTAAACAATGAAATATAAAGTTGTTTGCTAGCAGCAACCTCTTCATTAGTTATAGATCTTACAGAACTCTTTAATGTGAAATTATTTAGTTGACTTTTACTTTTGCAGAGATTGTGCATATTTACTGATACTGGTGGATTATAGAAGTTTGAGTAGACATTTATGAAGTAAATGTTCTGAACTGGGCAGATTTGTCATTATTGGCTCATGCATTTTGCTTTATTGCTTTCACACACACACACACACACACACACACACACACACACACACACACACACACACACACACACACACACACACACAAAATGTAAGAAAGATGAGTTCACTGCTCAGTAATGCCTGCTGGTTTCTTTAAATGTAACACAGTGAATCATCCATCCATTAAATAAATGTAACACACAGCAGCTGATAAATAAATGTTAATGCCTGCAAGTTTCTGTAATGCAAATAAGTTTACTTTACGTGGAGGAGGAGCTGGGGGAAGAAAAATGTGCTTGGAGATGGAAAGATGTGCTTGAATGCAGACAGGTCTGCAAGTAAATTGGCTGGGCATTTCCTCGTGATGTCATCACACATGCCCTGTAGTTGATGATATCAGGAGTAAAAAAAAATCTTAAAAAAACTTAAACCCCCCCCCCAAAAAAACAGGAAATTCATAAATTAAAGGGGCCACTTGGGAATTTGTGGCACCCCCAAATTTTAACCTCAAAACTGGCATTTACAGAGGAATTTGATACGGTTCAGAGGTATGCCCAGTACACCTCCCATTGTCCTACTTCACAACATCTGCTGATGTCATTCACTGTAGAAGCACCGTTGGACTGGTCTCTGCCCTATAAGCTCTGTGGTGCATGCAATAACTCATAAAACTATAGTAAAAATAATGCTTTAAGTAGGGGTTCTAATATCAGTCCTAGTAAATGTGCTTGTTTGCAGGATAAAGATTTTGAGCCAATTCATACCCAGTACACTTCCCATTGCCCTACTTTAGCAGTCCTGCTTATGTTAGTCACCTTAGAAGTACCGTTGAGCAGCCCACAGTCCGACAAGCTCTGTGGTATGTGCAATAGTTGCATAACACCATAGTGCAAATAACTAGTTAGGTAGGGGTTCTGATCTTAGTCCTGAAAAATGTAAAAGTGTGTGTCTTTGTATGTCAAAGTTTTTGAGCATATTCACACCCAGTACACTTGCCATTGCCCTACTTTAGCAGTCCTGCTGATGTCAGCCACCTTAAAAGTACCTTTGGTCAACCCACAGCTCTGCATGCTCTGTGGCACATGCGATAATTGTGTAACACTATATATTACAAATAACTAGTTAGGCAGGGGTTTTAATCTAATTCCTGGCAAATGTGAGTATATTTGTGTGTAAAAGTGTGCATATGTATAGGTGTAAGTATTTTGTGGCCTCTCTCACCCACTACATCACCCATTGCTATGCTTTACAAGGGCTGGTGATGTTCCTGACCTTACAAGTACCTTTGGACACCCTTCAGTCTATAAGTTCCGTGGTGCACACGGTAAATGCATAACACTGTGTTAGCAATAACTAGATAGGTAGGGGTTCTAATCTCAGTCCTGGCAAATGGATGTGTGTGGGTGCGAGAACAGTATCCTGTGTGGGTGGGTGTGTGAGAACCATAACTAGTGGGGGTGGATTTTGAATTTTTTTGTTGTGGTCCACCCAGTACACATCCCAATATCCAATTTACTATCATCCATTGTAGAGGTAGCTGTAGACACTCTGCAGCCCTATAAGCTCTGTCTCATGTGCAATAGCTATGTAACAGTATGGAATAAATAACAAGATATGCAAGCCTTCTAATCCTTGGATACCATTCCTCACTCAGGAATCATAGACAAACACACTCAGCTAGGCATCAACCCCTATATCACTAGGTGGCTTGCAAATGGGCTCACAGATAGAACCCATGGTGTGAAAGCAGCCAAATCCATGTCAGACTGCCGACCAGTCATGAGTGAAGTCCCACAGGGTTTGGTCCTGGGTCCCCACGTGTTTAGTATCTACACCTCTGACGTCCAGCCTAACATGAAGGGACTCTGGCTGACAATATTTGCAGATGACTGCAAGGTGGCTGCTATTATTACCTCACCATGTGATGTTGACATCCTGCAGAAAGATCTCACTGAGACCTACAACTGGTGTCAGAACTCTGAACTTAAGCTCAATGCCAGAAAATGTGCTGCTATCCCCTTTTGGAACAACTTGTTTCCCATGAATTACCACATTGATGGTAGTCCAATGAACACTGAAGTCTTTATAAGAGAACTGGGATCACAGGTTGACAGTGAGCTCTCTGTTGACAAACACAGTGCCACTGTGTTCAGAAAGTCCTTCTATGTGGCACATCTCATTACTAAGGGTGTAGCATCCAGGAAGTAAGAGGTCATTGTCTCCCTCTACTCTCCCCTCATTAGGCCAATCAATTAGTACAATGGCCCATTTGGCATGTACCTCACTAGACACCTGCAACAACTGGAGAGGCTGCAAAAGTACCTCACAAAGAGGACCTAGGCCTTAAACACTTGTCCTATACGAACAGACTCCAATAACTCCAACTATTCTCTGTCTCATATTGGCTATTTAGAGGTGATCTCTACTTGACTTACAAAGCCATGTCTGACCCAGGTCTGTCAGAAACACTACATCAAAAGAACCCAATACATCAGCACCACATGCCCCAGATACCTCAACTCCATTTCCACAATCAACAGAACATGCTGGAGGGACAGGTTCATAACTCAAAGACTGCCCACCCTATGGACTAGACTTCACATAATTGTCAAGCAGAGCACCTCACTGGGTCTTTTCAAGAGAAATCTGGATGAGTGGATGGAGAATAGAAATCCCACCCCGGGGATCAATCCTGTGGCTATATTCGTTAGTCACACTGGGGACTAACTTCAGGTGGCATGATGCCAGGGTAATCCTATGGGCTAGGCTTGTAAAGGCTCCATGGCCATTCACCTTGTACATACCTATGAACCTATGGATCTCAGTACTGGCAAATATGTGCATGTGTGCATTAGTGTGTATAAATGTGTGAGTGTGTAAACATGTAGGCGAAAGTAGTTTGAGACCCTTCTCACCCAGTACAACTCCCACTGCCATACTTTACAAGGGCTGGTCATGTTAGTCACTTTATAGGTACCTTGGGACACTCTTCACCCTATAAGCTCGGTGGTGCGTGCTGTAACTGCATAAGACTATAGTACCCATGACTACATGGGCAGGGGTTCTAATCTGAGTCCTGGCAAATGTATGTGTGTTTGTAAGTGTATATATTTGTAGGATACAGCATTTTAAGGCCTCACTCTCCCAGTACACTGCCCATTAACACTATAGTATCCATGACTACATAGGTATGGGTTCTAATCTGTGTCCTGGCAAATGTATGTGTAAGTGTATATATTTGTAGGATATGGCATTTTGAGGCCTTACCCTCCCAGTACACAGCCCATTGCCATACTTTACAAGGGCTGGTGATGTTGTTCACCTTTGAAGAACCGTGGGACACTCTTCACAATGTACGCTCTGTGGCATGTGCGATAAATGCATAACACTATATTAGCAATAACTAAATAGGTAGGGGTTTAATCTCAGTCCTGGCAAGTGTGTGTGTGTGTGTGTGTGTGTGTGTGTGTGTGTGTGTGTGTGTGTGTGTGTGTGTGTGTGTGTGTGTGTGTGTGTGTGTGTGTGTGTGTGTGTGTGTGTGAGAACTGTACCCTGTGTATGTGTTTGAGTGAGAACTTTATCCATCGGGGGGTGGATTGTGCATTTTTAGGCCATGGTATTCCCAGTACACATCCCAAGGTCCACTTTACAAGGCTCGCTGTCTTCAACCATAGAGGTATCTGCTGACACTCTTCAGTTCATTAAGCCCCTTGCCACATGCAAGAACTATGTAACAGTATGGACTGACTAACAAGATAGGCAGGCCTGCTAACCTCAGTCCTGGAAAATGTGTGTATGAGTGTATTTGTGTTTGTAAGTGTGTATAACTGTAGGCTCAAGTACTTTGGGTCCATTCTCAACCAGTAAATCACTCATTGCCATACTTTACAAGACCTGGTGATGCTGTTCACCTCAGAATTACCTTGGAATACTCTTTACCCTGTAAGCTTTGTGGAAATGCGATAAATGCATAACACTGTAGTAACAATGACTAGATAGGTAGAGGTTCTATTCTCAGTCCTAGCAAGTGTGTGTGTGTGTGTGTGTGTGTGTGTGTGTGTGTGTGTGTGTGTGTGTGTGTGTGTGTGTGTGTGTGTGTGTGTGTTTTAGTGAGAACTACATCCATTGGGTGGCCATGGTTTACAATTTTAGGCCTTGGTACTTCCAGTACACATCCCAAGATTCACTTTACAAAGGCTGCTGTTCACATCTACCATAGAGGTATTTGTAGACACTCTTCAGCCCTATAAGCCCCGCACCACATGCAATAGCAATGTGGAAGTATGGAATGAATAACATGATAGGCAGGGCTGCTAATATCAGTACTGGCAATTGTGTGTGTGTGTGTGTGTGTGTGTGTGTGTGTGTGTGTGTGTGTGTGTGTGTGTGTGTGTGTGTGTGTGTGTGTGTGTGTGTGTGTGTGTGTGTGTGTGTGTGTGTGTGTGTGTGTGTGTGTGTGCATTGATGTGTATAACAGTGTTTGTGAGTATGTAGACTTGTAGATGACAGTCTAATGAGTTCTTTCACACCCAGTACACCCCCCATTTCTATACCTCACAAAGGCATGTGCTGTTATACACTTTACAGGTACCTTGGAACAGTCATCACACTATTAGTTGCATGCCACCTGCGGTAACTGCATAACACTGTAGTACCACTAACTAGATGGGTAGGTATTCCAAACCCAACACTGGGAACTGTGATCCTGTCCATGTGTGTATATTGTGTGTGTGTGTGTGTGTGTGTGTGTGTGTGTGTGTGTGTGTGTGTGTGTGTGGTGCTTGATGTGTGTGACTGTGTGTGTGGGAAAAGTATTCTCTGTGTGTTGGTCAACACAATATCCTCTGGGGTGTGGGTTTTACCACTCTGAGATGTGTTTCACCCACTACACTTACCATTCTCAACTTTACAATAGCTGCTGACATCAACCACCATAGAATTACCTGTATACCCCCCTCAGCCCTATAAGTTCTGTGGCACATGCAGTAACTGTTACACAGACCTGGTAAATGTGTACATATACAGCTATACCTCTCTGCCATACCCCTCTTTGGCAATGTCTGCAAGGCCACATCCTGCTGACACATGGACACCTAGAACACAAACACAATACAGCATGTGAGACTGCATTTAGTCACCATTACTAACACCAGTAATGTGTCTTGGCTGAAAAGGTACACACACTATGATGCGTACCTATTACAAATGCCAGCTGACAGCACCTTACATAGCATTACATAGCTAAACTGTACTTAAGTCACCCTGTGTATCAGAACCATATTAGCATGTCCCTGCATCAGTGGTATGAATGTCAGGGATGTGGCACAGGTATCATCATAAGCACAGGGTGTTGTGTGTGTTTGCCAGAGCCCTAGGCTGAGCCATACGTTTGATATTATGTGTGTGTTAAGAGGGGTGTTCTATGAATGAGCCAGGTGTGCAGAAGTGGTGTGTGTGTCTGGAGGTGACCTGGCTATGATGGTGATGTGTGTGTGTTTGTATGCCCACAGTCATGCCATGTGGCTGCCGTAAACAGGGGTACAGTGGATATAAAAAATAAAATGTACACACCCCTGTTAAAATGTCAGGTTTTTGTTATATAAAAAAATGAGACCACAATAAATCATTTCACAATTTTCCCACCTTTAATGTGACCTATAACCTGTATAATTCAATTGAAAAATTAAAAAATCTGTTTGTGGAAAAAATATAAAAAAATAAAAAAATGTACAATAAGCTGGTCGCATAAGTGTGCACACCCTTAAACTATTACTTTGTTGAAGCACCTTTTGATTTAATTACTGCATTCAGTATTCTTGGGTACACACCTGCCATCAATTAAACCCCAAATAAAGTTCAGCTGCCCTACTAGGGTTTTCCTGACATTTACTCAGTTGCCTGCTACAGACTGCTTGCACCTGTCAACCTTAGGCTTTCGAATACTGGCCAAGGATCTTGCCACCCCCATTGTGCCTTTTTTAGGTAAGGCTAAAAAGACAAACCCACCGCCGTAAATAGCACAAGTAAAAAAAGCTGAGGGTAATGTTACTCAATGCCAGAAGTCTAAACCTCAAAATGCACACACTCGAGGCACTCCTCAGTATGGAGAAAATCGATATATGTGCAGTAACAGAAACCTAGTTTAAGGCTCCAGAGAGCACCCCAGCACTACCAGGCTACAACTCATACCATACATTTTGGCCACAAAACCCGGACCGAAATACAAAAGGAGGGGGAGTATCCATATTCATCAAGGATACCCACACCTCCAGGTTAGTGGCACAGCACGATGCTTCAGAGATCATCCACGTGCAATTAACAATGGGCAAAACTGCTATTCAAATTATAGCTTGCTACAGATCATCCACCATGTCCCAGGACCCTCACTCCGCATTCCTGGAAACACTGGGAAATATAAAGGTCCTACCAAATACCCTGATATTGGGTGATTTCAATTACTCAAACATTAACTGGGAGAAATACTCAAGTACAAACTCCCTTGCCCGACATATCCTAGAATTTATAAACTCAAACGCCCTGGATCAACTGGTCAATATCCCCACCAGAGGTGACAACATATCGAACCTGGTCATCACCAACATGGGTGACCAGTGTTCCACACTGAAGGTCAACCCCTCGCTGGTTAGATCTGATCATAAACTAATCACTCTGGATATCCACATTTTGCCACCACTCCTGGTCAAAAAAAACACAGTGAAAAACTTTTCAAAAGCAAACTTCATGTTACTTAAGACCAAGGTGGGAAGTTTCAAAGCCCCCATGCTAAAGGATAAAGCTGTCCAAGCTGCAAAATCCTTTACTAATGCACTCTATGGGCACCTACAAGAATGCATGGATCATGCTATCCCAAATAAAACCAAGACTCACTCCTCCAAGAAAAGGAACCCAGTATGGTGGACCCTTGCCATAAACAAGCTATACAATAGAAGGAGGAAACTAGTACAGAAAAGAGTAAAATCCCAAGAAGGAAAGACATCCCTGATCAGTATCAGCAAGACACTACATTCCCTTATAATATCATCCAAGGCTAGCTTCGAAAGAAAAATTGCCATGGACTCCAAAAATAACCGCAAGGCATTCTTTAGCTATGTCAAGAATCTAAGTGGCAATTCTCAGATCTGCTCAGAGTTCGTGCAAAATGGCATAAAATACACTGAACCAACTGATATACAGGTTCAGTGCAAACTTCACCCCCTATCACCCCCAAAAGGGCCCATAACTATACCAGAAGAATGTAGTGCCCCTGAAATCACAGCCACTCAGCTTAAAACAGCCCTCTCCAAAGCCAAAAACACAGCATCAATGGGACCAGACGGTGTCACAGGCTGCGTCCTACATGAGCTCAAAGATGAACTAACCCCTCACCTAATCACATTGTTTAAACTCAGCCTCTCCACAGGCTATGTGCCCACAGAGTGGCACACAGCAACAGTTATTCCACTCCACAAAGGTGGAGCCACAACGGACCACGGGAACTATCACCCTATAATCCTGACTAGCTTGGTCTGCAAAGCTATGGAGTGCATCATCATGGATCTCATTAACAGAGACATTGGAAACCCCGAAACACTGAACCCTACCCAGTTCAGCTTTGTTAAGAGCAGATCATGCCTTCTAAACCTGGTGGACTTCTTTGAGACAGTTACCAAGGATACAGACAAGAGAAAGGTGGTCCACACAGCCTACCTAGACCTTACAAAGGCCTTCAACACCATTCCCCACTCAGGTATTATAAACAAGCTCACCAGACTGAACATAAACCCCTACATCATGAGATGGATTGCCAACTGGCTCATGGACAGAACCCACATGGTAGGAGTTGCAGAAGCTAGGTCTGACTCTAAACTGGTTACATGTGGCATTCCCCAGGGCTCAGTCCTAGGACCCCTCCTGTTCGGCATATACTTCTCAGAGGTACAGGCAAGCACTGGAGGACTGTGGCTGACCAAGTCTGCAGACGACTGCAAACTAGGGGCTATAATTGACTCTCCGGCTGACACAGACATCCTCCAAAAGGGTCTCACTGAGACAAATACCTGGTGTCAAAACCATGGCCTCAAGCTATATGCCAAAAAGTGCATAGTCATCCCCTTTGGAAAAAACAAAGTACCCGCAAACTACCACATTGGTGGTAGCCCCCTAAATACAGAAGATGTAATAAGGGATCTGGGGACCCAAGTAGATAGTAACCTCTCCTTTGATAATCACATTGCCAAAGTGGTTAGAAAATCCTTCTATGTGGCTCACCTAATCACAAATGGGTTTGCATCCAGATCGAAAAAGGTCATTGGGCCCCTCTATGCATCACTCATCAGACCCATCATAGAGTACAATGCCCCATTTGGGATGTACCTTACAAGACACCTGCAACAACTGGAAAAACCACAGAAGTACCTCACCAAGAGGCTCACTGACCTCAAGCAGATGCTCTATGCAGCTCGACTGAAGAAACTCCAGCTGTACTCAGTTACATACCGCCTACTCAGAGGTGATCTCTGTCTGACATACAAGGCCATGTCCAACCCAGAATTGATGGACATGCTCCACCTAAAGAAAACCATATCCCCTTGAGCCACATGCTCCAGGGATCTAAACCTCACCACAACAATACATAGGACATGCTGGAGGGATAGATTCCTGTACCAGAGACTTCCCATGCTCTGGAACAAGATTCCAATCTACATTAGGCAGAGCTCCTGGCTAACCCTCTTCAAAAGAAACCTTGAATCTGTGCCATTGGTTCATCCCACAATAGACCACAATGTCCTGGCACGCAGTCACAATGCCCACACATACCCTGTCCCTAGCAGCCACAGATAATGGATAGTTGTTGGGTAGTGGCATGGAACAGGCTAGTGTAGTGACTATGGAAAATGTGAGTATAGACACTAGACATAGCCAGAGTGCAGGCGAGGTTCCAACAGGAGGATGGACAGAGGTGCTCAAAGGAGGACTACTGTTCATTGAGCCGTTGTCGCAAGTGCCACAGCAGGTGTCACCAGACACATGTTTCTGGCTGTCATGGATGCACAGGTATATAGTGAATGCATCAAAATACTCAGGGTCTTGGCTGCAACTCTTCCTGGCTTATGTGATGACATACATGACCTTTTTGAGGCCACACATCAAAATACTGAGGTCAGGAATAAACTGTGGGGTGAGACCATGGCAATCCCTGAATGTGGAATGTATGTGCTGCAGTGTGTGGTAGGAGATGGGCATTGGCCATGTGGACGTAGGTCAGTACCAACATCAGCTGAGAGTTTACATGGTTGTGCACCTTCACACTCCTGTAGTGGCAGTCCCACCAGCAGTACAGAAGGGTGGTTGCTGTCCACACCACAATGGAGCATGCCATGGGCACATGGTCCTCCAGCAGACAGCAGTCACCATTGGGGAGGAGTATTGCATCTGGCTTTGGGCTTGGTGGTGCTAGTGAGAACCCTGGCAGGACCAGTTCACATGTCCATGGCTAGAGATGGTGAACTGTGCACCCTGCCATGTATGGTCCACAGCTTTCCAACATACAGTGGATATAAAAAGTTTACACACCCCTAATGAAATGCCAGGTTTTTGTGATATAAAAAATGAGACCACAATAAATCATTTCAAAACTTTTCCCACCTGTAATGTCACCTATAACCTGCAAAATTCAATTAACAAACAAACAAATCTGTTAGGGGGAAAATATAAAAAATAAAAAACATACAATAAGCTGTTTACATAAGTGTGAACACCCTTAAACTAATACTTTGTTGAAGCACCTTTTGATGTAATTACAGCATTCAGTCTTCTTGGGTAAGAGTCTACCAGCATGGCACATCTTGACTTGGTAATATTTGCTCACTCTTCCTTGCAAAAGCGCTCCGAATCTGTCAGGTTGTGAGGGCATCTCTTGTGCACAGCCCTCTTCAGGTCACTGCACAGATTTTCTATTAGATTTAGGTCTGGGCTCTAGCTGAGCCATTCCAAAACTTTAATTTTCTTCTGGTGAAGCCATTCTTTTGTTGATTTGGATGTATGGTTTGGGTCATTGTCATGTGGAAAGGTGGCATTTCTCTCCATCTATAGCTATCTAGCAGACACCTGAAGAATTTGGGCCAAATGGGACTGGTATTTGGAACTAAGCATAATCCCCTCCAACTTGGCTAAAGCTCCAGTTCCAGCTTATGAACAGCAACCCCAAATCACTATACTGCCATCACCATGCTTTACCGTGGGGGTGGTGTTCTTTTGGTGATGCGCTGTGTTGTTATTGTACCAAACAAACCTTTCAGAATTGTGGCCAAAAAGTTCAACCTATAACACATTTTCCCACATGCTTTTGGGAAACTTGATGTATTGTTTTTCAGAATTAGCCAGGTCTGGATGTTGTTCGGTGTGAGAAAATGCTTCCATCTTCCAAACCTACCCTATTGGCAAAACATATGGAGAATACGGGAGATTGTTGTCACATGTAGTACACAACTAGTATTTGCCAGAAATTCCTGCAACTCGTTCAGTGTTGCTGTAAGTCTCCTGGCTGACTCCTTGACCAGTTTTGGTCTTGTCTTCTCATCAAATTTGGAGGGACTCCCACTTCTTTGCAACATCACTGTTGTCCCATATTTTCTCCACCTTTTGCTGGCTGTCTTCACCATGTACCATGGTATATGCAATGCTGTTGAAATGTTTTTGTACCCTTCTCTGGGCTGATATCTTTCCACGATGAAATCCCTTTGAAGCTTTGTAAGCTCTCTGCAAAACATGGCTATTGCTCTATCAGGCAACTAAGTAAATGTCTGGAAAAGCCTAGTAGGACAGCTGACAATTATTCATTGTTAATCAAAGAGTCTCTGTAATTGATGGCAGGTGTGTACCCAAGCAGACATAATGCTGTAATTAAATCAAAAGCTGCTTTAAAAAAATATTAGCTTCAGGCTGTGCATGCTTATGCATCTAGCTTATTGTATGTGTTTTATTTTTCATACTTGTTCCTCTAACAGATTTGTTTATTTATCAAGTGAATTGTACAGATCACAATAAAGGTGGGAAAAGTTGTGAAATGTTCTCTTGTGGTCTCATTTTTGTATGTCACAAATATCTGGCATCTTAACACACGTGTGTACACTTTTTATATGCATTGTATAAGAGTACTTTTCAAATATGTCCCTAATTTTGTCCCCTTGTCCCCCCATTTTATCAGTCTTTGTCCAGACTTCTTGCACTGACAGGTTATAAGGTATGCTATGGATATGTTGCACCTCCTGAAAATAGGCCCCTGTGATGACCATTCTAATGCAATGCAGTTAACTCCACCAAAAGTGAACATGCACATATCTCAATATGGTTAGGAGCAACAGTTGTGTGCATGGTAAAATGCATGACGCTAACATGCCTGGGTTATTGGTCAGACACAACAAGACAATACCATACTCACCAGCTTCAGGATGTTGTCCCACATCCAGACCAGAGGTATCTATGTAGTTGTGGGGGAGAGGTATTGTCAGCAGACTCACATGTGTCATTGGTACAAGATGAATGCTACTTTTCTGCACATGTACAGTACAATCTCTGATAATACACAGTTTGCTGTCCTTCACCATAGGTGTGCACTTGTGTGCATTACAAAACCCCACAGAAAAATGCAGTTTGACCCGCCATATGCATCTAGATACTCTACGGAAGCCACTGTGACTGCTACAGCATTCAATTGATGTGCATTGGTGCCTTAGCTGGATGCTCCTCACCTGTTGTCTGGGTGCCACCCACCTCCATGACTTGTGTCTTTTGACTTTGTTGGCATGTGGTGGCTGCACCAAGGTTGGCAGGGAGCTCCTTCATTGATGTAAGTGAGGCCTGCATAGCAGGACCCCCCCCACCTGTGATGGAATGGTCCCTGGCCACGGCAGCAGCCCTTTGCCGGGCATGGAGTATCAGGTCAGTCACCCAATGCCTGACCTGATCGCATGTAGGTCCATCGTGACCTAAGTTGTTTACTCTGTGGACAAGCTAATCTGACAGAGTGGTCCCCTCCCACAAATTCTGTTGGCCACAGCCAAACATCACCCCATGGTGGTTGGTTATCCTCTCGGTTATGGCCACAGTTTCAGCTGCAGTGTATGCTGGCTGCCTTGCATGCTGCATTTCTCCTGAAAGACATAAACAGGGAAGCACATCACAGGACCTCATACATTGGCCAATGTTATTTACATAACCTGCACATCAACATTGATTAGCATTAGCCACCACTTACGACCACATCATACTCTGCCATCTATCAGCACAGTATTTGCTTGTATTGCACTCCTGGTTCTGATGTGTCATGTTCCCCCCAATGAGAGCCAGTAAATTGCATAATCCACCATTCATCATTCACCTTTGTGTAGAGTGATGACAGTGGCCGTCTTCCTTGCAGATGGGATGTCAGTGGTGCTCAGGCTTTGCTTGCGTACAGTGTGTAATGAAGCTGGGAGCATATGCCTGAGTTCATGTAGGACAGGGATGTTATCTGCTCCCATGGAGACATACATTTGTTGCCTTTGATTAGGCATTATGGGCCTGCTCCCTGATGATGAGGGGAGGGGTGCAGGTGCTGTGCATATCCCCCTATACTGATGGTGGAATGGGAGGGTGATGTTTTCCCTTAACCTGTCTGCAGCTGGTTGGCTATAGTTATACTGTGTGTATGTGGTGTGATTGACCACCAGTACAGGGTGGGTTGGGTTGTTGCCTCTGAGACTGAAGACTTGTGTGAAGATGGCCTTGTGATTG
Source organism: Protopterus annectens (assembly GCF_019279795.1). Taxonomy (NCBI): domain Eukaryota; kingdom Metazoa; phylum Chordata; order Ceratodontiformes; family Protopteridae; genus Protopterus; species Protopterus annectens. The sequence goes on from NC_056732.1 coordinate 958,160,503, forward strand.
GCCTTGGTGGATGTGTCCAATTTGTACTCATAGTTAGCCTTACAATAATTCAACCGTGACCTCATATGCTTGTTCAGACACAGGTTGACTTGCTTCCAAGTTGGTGCCTGCTCTTACATAGCCCTGTAGAGCCAATATAGCGACCAATTATGTGCTTTATGTATTGCTGCTGTCCAGCAAAGGGGATTACTCTACCTTGGTGGAGGCAGGTTTTATGAGTCAGGTATTGCTGAGTCCATACAGCTATTTAGGTGCTCATATAGCTGTTTGTAGTGGGCATGGACACAAGGTCATAACACAGTTGGACACCCCTCCATTTTTAACCTGATAATCATACTTATTCTAGTACCCATGTCTGTGTCAGGGCAACGCAACAACCAGTAGCTGTAGAAATTTATGTCTGTTGGATGCACACAAACTAAGATTACACACGTGTACAACATGTACAGCTTATTTACCTGACATTTTGCATCTCATGTCTGTTGTTTTGAGACTTCCAGCTACACCTACTCATACATACATGTGCACAGGTAATACCTGATATACATTTCTGTTCTATGTCAGTATGGCACACTGTATTTACACTCTTGCTGCTCAGTCATACCTCTCAACCTGTTAGAGCAGGACATCTGGAGGATGACACACATAAATGGGGGGCAATGGCCTAAAATTAGTGACACCTTATTATTATTGCTGTAACACACCTGAGTCAGTTAACAGCACAGTAGGCTTCGCATTCACAGAAATACCCTGCAGGATGTCTGACACTCATATGTATGCTATTATGTTCTAATGTCAGTCTTCACAGATTTGCCAATGATTTGCCAGACATAACACAACTCTATGAGTAAATGACTACAAATATGAGGCACACATATGGTCAGTGTGCATAACACTGGACAGTTGAATGGTATGAGCCCAGTATATCACATGCAGTTCAACAGACATGTCTGCGACAGTAGTTTGCTATGCACATACCCTGTATAGGTCTCTTAGATTTGTGAGACAAACATGTGTATCATAGTTGCATTCACATGTAACATATGGATATTTATGACACCCCACTAGCTGGCCTAGCAGTGTCACAGTCAATATTGTTCAACAGACACTCCAGTAGTAGTCATATGTGAGCCGTCCTTTCCTGGGGTGACTCAGGGGCCTGAGCTGTGATCTATGTCACTGCAGACAGACCCAGATTCTATGGCCATAGGTGATGATCAGCAATATATCAGTATAGCAAGTCTTGCTGAGACATATTTGTTCAACTTCCTATTTACCATTATTACATACCCCCTACTGCATTCCATTACATGCTTACTTGTACTTCTTTTTTTTTTCAAAGTATTGTTGATTTTGCTTTCGATTTGTGTTTCTCTCTCTCTCTCTCTCTCTGTCTACAGATGTAGAGGTATACAACTGCTTTGCATAGGCAGCAGCTTGCCTTCTGTAGGTAATGCTCATGAGGAGGTGATGACCTGTGCACCAACTGGTGTCCCCCACTTGCTAACTGCATGCAGAACAGCTGTGTTGCTATTCCTATAGCCAATGGTATGGCAACACACTCCTATAATTGAGTAAATTCATGTAGGTGTTGCCCCTTTTCCTTACCTGTGAGGTGGATATCATGGAGGTATGTGGACAACAGCATCACAGAGGGTAGCTGGAAATACCTCTTACAACAAAAAATGTGGAGACAGCCCAACAAAATGGGAGAAAAAGTTCCAGACTTAGGGACAGAATGTAGGTATCGCTATTATACAGTTGGATTAATGCTAGTTTAACAGGGTTGGTGCAGACATGGATTTTCTGCGTGATTTTAAGTCTGACAGTGTTATGTAGTTGACATAACTCTCAACTGTAGGGCTATATGCAGAATAGCAAGAGGATTGACTCTTCTGTTTGGTCTGTTGCTCAGACAGTTTATGTCCTTGGCAAATCAGTAGCATACGCTGGGGATTGCAGTTAGTAAATGCTAACATCCGTTTGTGTTTATGACTTCATATCCCTCAGAAAAGATATGTGACAAAAAACCCTGTAACATCAGTAACATTTTCAGTTTATAACTGCAATATTTCAATTATGCCCCGTTTTTGGGCGTCAGGCGCCAAGTATGTCAGGCTTTGTCCAGATGTCTTGCAGTAAGAGGTTAATAGTTATGGTATATCATTATTTAGTGCCTTCATTCTTGATATCATCCCAGTGATGTAGCAGAATGCCAGACATGTTATGAGGAAGAGGCCTTATATATGAGGACAAAGCCTGGACATTTTGTGAGAACCTGGACAGTTGAGAGGTCTGTGTATGTCTGGTGATTGTTAACAGACTGTCAGGATTGTGCAGCAGTGTAGTGTGTAAATGTTAGTTGGGCTGTATATGGTGGGGGTAGATGTAAGTGTCATGGCTCCTCTTCTATCCAACTGTCCATGCTGCTCCAGTTTCTTGTGATCTAGCAGCTGTATATGTATGTAGGGGCAGACAAGATACATGTCCTGTACCACCTCAAGATTCCTACTATACTGTGACTTGGGACACTATATGTAGGGGTAGTGTGCTAGTGCCAAACATGATATTTTTGTTCACATAGTTGTTGTACTCTAGTGTTCATTTGGCTTAACCATGTGTCACTGTGACTGTGGTAAAATTGGTTGTGGGTATGCACTCTCACACCGGTGTCTGTTTTTCACTACTGTTACATCCCTGTGGTGCCTGATATATTTGCAAATGCATGTGTAATTCCTCATAGCTGATTTAGGGTAGAGTTGTGTCAGTCTGACTGTAGCTTGGACAGTGCTTGGTGACATGCATAGCAGCTCAGTGTAGTTTCCCTAATGTCATGTTATGTCCAGATATGCATAGGATGTCCAGTTGTCTGGCTCATATCTTTGGTCTGGTCACCATAAGTGTTGTGTATTTCTTACAAATCAGTGGGATGATGTGAGGATAAAAGTCACTGACTGCTTAGAAGCAACTGAGTCTTGCACTTGTGCTATTTCAGTCAATATATGTTAGAACAGACGTTGCTACTGCAGCAACTGTCTCTGCTTATCTACTCAAGTATTTCAGATATGTCCCTATTTTCAAGGTTTCTCCCCCCCACTTTGTCAAGTTTGGTCCAGATTAGTTGCACTAAGGGGCTCTGAGCATACCTGTCAACTGGCTAGATTGTTTTAGAATGTCCAGGTTTATTGCTCATAATTTTGGTCTGTTCCACAAATTATTTGTATTTCTCTGCTAAATCACTGTGATGATCTGGAATTTCTGTCAGTAAATGATGACATACATTTCAGTGTCAGACCTCATATCCTTCAGAAAATATATGCTGACACAAACCTTGCTACTCTAGCAACTTTCTAAGTTTATAATAGCAATATTAAGCATGCATACCTAGTTTTGGCCCATTGTCCCCCCATTATGACAGCCTTTGCCTAGATGTGTTGCACTAAGAAGTTGAGAGGTATGGCTCTGAGGTATGACTGTACTACCTGTTATGTACACACACACACACACACACACACACACACACACACACACACACACACACACACACACACACACACACACACACACAAACACACACACACACACACACACACACACACACACACATATATATATATTTTCATGCATATGTATCTCCATACACACACACACACATATATATATATATATATATATATATATATATATATATATATATATACATATATATATATATATATATATATATATATATATGTGTGTGTGTGTGTGTGTGTGTTTGTGTATGTATATATACAAAACCTGGGTGATTCCACAGAGCTTTTTCCCTACTGTTGAATGACTCTACTGCATGATATGTTTGAAAAATCATCATAAATTCCTACAGCTAAAATCATGCAGAGGTACATTCCTCTGACTATAGTGCACAGGGTCCTGGATTTCAGACTTAGCAGGGTTGATTATTTTGTTGTTAGGCAGAACAGTGGCTGATAGAGACAGAGTAATTAAAGCAGTTTTAAGTGGCTTTAAATGGGATTGCGTGGGTTTGTGCGTCTCTAAGAGATGCCAAGAAATGGATAGCCTTAAAGATGCTTAATCCATTTTGGCTTCAATTAGCATCACTCAAACTCCCTTACTCCGGCTTATTCCTGCTTACACCCACACTAATTCTTTAAAAGAAAAGGAAAAGGGGTAAAAGGAAAGTGGTGAAAAAGGGGTACGCAGAGTGGAAAACAATATGAAAGGTAGTAAGGGATTGATGTAGGGAAGGTCCATAACTGTCCATTTCTTATACAACAACAGCTGTGTATGCATGCAGAATTTGGAGGTGAATATGGGCACTCAGTCCCCAGATAGAGGGTTGAGGACAACAGAAATGTCTTGTCAAGCCAACTGGGCCAGATTACATGTGTAAAGTGGACACGTGTAAAATGGTCTGATATGCATGGGGCGATATGTTTTTGAGACAGATGCCCTTTTTTTTAAGGTGAGAGTGGAATGGTGAGGAAGGTTCTAGATACATCCGGGAAGGTAGTTTTGGTAGGGAGACAGACAAGACAGACAAGACAGCAGACATGGGTGGTGTATGATATATGTGGGGGGTAAACACCTTGGACCGGGAGGGTGGTTGGGAATCAGAGGACCATAAGCCCCATATAGATATAGTGGGACTGACATCCACACCCACAAGCAGTCACCACTGCATTGTCACAGCCACAAACTGTAAAGGGGGAGGGGTGATGGTGACCTGAACAGTGATGGCTATGTCGTTAGATATTACCAAGGAGGATGGCACTGTAGAAGTGCTACAGTGACTACTGATGTTGGTTATGACCAGATACAGAATATGTCCACCTGTCGCAAGAGTGTTGACCAGATGTCTTGCAGTAAGAGGTTCAGAGGTATGTGATATCATTATTTAGTGACTGCACTCCAGGTATCATTCCATTGACTTAGCAGACTCCTGGAAGTGGTATGCAGCAGTGGCCATGGATATGGTCACACACCCTGGACATTCTGTGGAAATCTGTACATTTGAGAGTTATGTAAGTCTGTACATTGTAAACAGAATGCCAAGATTGTGTAGCAGTGTTTTGTGTAGATGTATGTTGGGCTGAGTAGGGAGAGTAGCAGATGTGAGTGTCATAGATCCTTTTTCTATTTGACTGTGCATGCTGCTACAGCTGCTGTTAGTCTACCATGTGTGCATGTTTGTAGAGGCAGACTGATAAATATCCTGTAACACCTTAGGATTCCCAGTATACAGTGAGTTGGGCCAGTGTATGTCAGTGTAGTGTGTAACTGGCAATCAGGATATGTTTGTTCAAACAGTCATTCTACTCAAGAGTTCATTTGGAGCACTGGTACATTGCTGTGACTGTGGTGCAAATGGTTGTGGGTGGACATTTTTACACCACTCTC
>NC_056732.1:958170902-958173740 GCF_019279795.1 Protopterus annectens
ATAGTTGTTTATTTCAGATCAATCTTAGAAGGACATACTTTATCTATTCAGTTAATACAGTAATAGTATACCTACTAGCACTACACAATGTACTCCTCCTTAGTTATTTGCACAATATACTTCAAAATAGATTTTTAGTTACCAGCCTGTCGGTGCAGCCTCAGCAGTCTGTTGGCATGGTTTTTGATGTTACTAGCCCTCTCTGCTGCAGCTGTAGGGGATAAAAACTAACATTAGGCATACCTGTCTATCACATCCTCAGGCTATAATTTGTTACACCTATATCTGTGATACTTATAAACTGCTGGAGCAAGGTTGTCCCTGTCATCTTCAATCCACTGGTCCAAGACCATCCTTGTCCACTGCTTTAAGTTGGCATAGTGATGCCAGACCTGTTCACCAGTATGGGGGATGCCACTAGCACTGGTGAGATCATGAGTAAGATAGTGCCAGGCCTCTGCTTTGTACTGGGAGCCCTGGTTCTGGCCCTGTAGCAGTCTCTCATCATGGCTACTTACAAGGAGTCCAGCCATGACCCTGGAAACTACAATGCCCCAGCGCTATGCCCTAAATCATGAACCCTCAACTACGCCAGCCATGGTTCCTGCACAGATTGAACTATAACAGGCACTGATTGTATTCCCACCTGTGCTGTTCAAATAAGGTGATATTTCCACCCTTTGCTGTAACTGGTCAATTTTGAAACTGTTGAGCACAGCTTAGTAATGTCCAAACCCACTAAGCTAGGTTGAACAGTGCTTAAAGGGGTAATTACTGAGCATTGCTTAACAGTGCGCAAATTCATTTAGCTGAAGGGACTCTGGCTGACAAAGTTCACGGACAATTGCAAGTTGGGAGCTATTATTAACTCCCCAAGTGATGTTGGCATCATACAGAATGGCCTCACTGTGATCAACAACTGATGTCAGAACCATGGCCTTAAGCTCAATGCCAAAAAATGTATCATCATCCCCTTTGAGAAAAGCCCAGTTCCCATAAATTATCACATTGATGGTAGGCAAATGAACACAGAAGACATTATTAGAGATCTGGGAACACAGGTTGAAAGCAACCTCTCTTTTGATCACCACATTACCACTGTGGTCAGAAAGTCCTTCTACGTGGCACATCTCATTACTAAGGGTTTTGCATCCAGGAAGAAAGAGATCATTGTCTCCCTCTACTCTTCCCTCATTAGACCAATCATCAAGTACAATGCTACATTTGTTAAACTCCAAACAGCGAGAAATTAACTGAAATTAATCCAAACAAGATTAAAAATCCAATTTAATTAGCGCTTTCGACGAGGTCAGTGCCTCCCCTTCTTCAGACAACAAACAAACAAAATTACAACTAATTTATACTATATTAACTCTGATACAATTTATTCAATTATGTTATTGTGTCTTATACTTTTGTTAAGGAGACTGTGCTTAAAAAACAGTTCTTGTATACCATAAGCTAACCTATACGGAATACATACACTCTTAGAACCATAACAACATATGTTTAGTAAAAATAAACATTCCCCGGGATTCATGAACCTTGCACCAGGCGCACGCATAGCGTAGGCGCCACAACGCCAGATATGGCCGCCGAGCGATTCAGGTACGATCCAATTCCACGTGCACTACCGGTGTGCGCCTGAGTTGCGCCTCCGGCGTAGGTATGTTAAACACCCCATGTGCGGTGTTGCACCATGCAAATGAAGGCATATAGCGATCCACGAAGCGGCGCAGGCATAGCATAAGGGCACGGCAATGTAAACCAAAAAAAATGGTTTACATATATCCAAACATGACAAAGGAGTATCGGAAGGCTGTCAACGTCAGGTATCATACTGGTGCAATATGCCAATAGCGAAAGACACCGAGAATGTCAAAAGAAAACATGCACAAAATGTAAATAATGACATAAATGGTATGTCCGCAGAAACCACAGCAGAACCCCAGGACATTTCCGCGGAAGGTGCGAAACAATGAAATAATATGACAATGTCATAAAAGAGCAGTATAATACACATCAGCATCACAGCCACAATACACCATAGTATGCATGGAAAGTCACAACCACAGCGCAAGGGTTGCCAATTAGTGGCGGCAGTGTCCGGCGCCGTAACCATGTATTAGTAGTCAATGCCATGCAAATGAGGCAGATAATACTGAATCGCAAAACCCCCGCCGGCGTAAGGCTGCACCAAATGGCGCAGCGGTAATACACCGAGGAGTGGCCCAGAGGGAATACATGTCAACCGCTGAGGGGTGTGCCACTGTAGGAGGAAGCACATTGGATCCCAGCAAACATGGGCTGTACAATGCACATCACAGCAGCAGGACTGGCGTGTGAGGAAATAGATGCGCTGAGAGTACACAATGTGCGCAGAGATGCATGTGCACGAGGATGACTACGTTCCCCCAACCCAGTCATGTGACGACCGCCCCGTCAACAACCACGGATACAGGAAAGTGATGCGGAGAATATGAGGAAATGCGGAAGCAGTGTAATTGGAGTCGTAATGAGCAATCAACACCAATCAACCCACGAAGGGCAATTGGTGGCAGCTGACAACTCTGCATGCAGAATCCCGCAAAACGGGAAAGGGGAGGCATATGAATGCAAAGAAAGTAGGGGATGTAGCAGAATTGCAAAGAGCGAAGAACCGATACAGCACAGCCAAGTACAGAGGTAGCATAACGGCGGCAGACAAAATGCATGATATGCCATGTCCTGCAGGATGCAATCCAGGAAATAGTAGGTGCAACGTGCAGAAACAGTAAGGTAAGGTCTAAAGCTAAACCAATGCAGGCAAGTGTAAAAAAGCATAAACGGACGAACGGC
>NC_056732.1:958174240-958194240 GCF_019279795.1 Protopterus annectens
TAATGTATTGCTTCTAGTCTATACACTAGGAGAGTTGGGTCCTGGCCTTCCTGTCCTGCCTGAGGGTTCGGTACTTCAATTAATTGACAGATTTCCTCACTCTCTTCTAGTGACTCTCTTCTTAGTTGAGTGTCCCTAGGTGTTTTACGTGTTCGGGATCTAGTTTCAATAGCTTCTCTTACAAATGTTTGTTGTAATACCTCTGTTGCCACAGGATAACGTGGGGGGGGGACCAGCCTGCCCTCCCGCTTCATATCCTGGATGAGGTATCGGAGGGGTGGAGGGGGAGGGGCCGTCGCTACTACTGTATTATTATCTTCTTTGTCTAAGTATGATGCTTTCACATTTTTAGTATTCTGTTCCCTTCGGTTCACTTCCTCAATCCACCTATGTGCTTGAGGAATACCCAAATGTCGCTGTTTTTTCGCCTGACCATCGGCGTCACATTTTAAGTGTTTCAAAAGTTTCACTAACGATATTTTGTCTAATATACCATCAAAGTCATATTTATTAACCCATTTTGCAAAATATCTCACATTATCTGCTCTCTGCAATTGCATATATTTCGCATCATCCATCAAGGGCGGATCTCGCGATCTCTTAGTGCACTGATTTCCCATGTCTTCAAAAAGACTGTTACGTAACCCTTCTCTCGTACCACGTGGTATCTCCTTCCCTGTATCCACTGTAGTGTCTAGAATGACTGTTTACTCTGCTCTGTGTTCCCCTGATCTATGACCAAATGTAACAGTACTTCAATTCGTTCTCGACCTGCTATCACAAATCTTAACAACAACACAATGTAACCTGGTCCCTGATCTAAAACAGAGACAAAGAGGGAAACTCTCCTTACCTGAGCCTCCCGTTTATGACTGCACGTTTTCTTTATGGGATCCAGTTTTCTGCTTTTCAGCCACAGATCAGAAAGTGGACAGCCTCTTTACACACAACAATTCAGTCGGAGGTCTTTTCACTCAAGAAGAACCATTTAGGCAACTTCTCCTGCGCAGATTTATTACCACCCATGCACTCTGACCTGTAGCTTACCAAGGGAATTCCGGCTAAGAAGGACCACAATGTCAAATAAGTTGTTAAAATCAGACTGTAGAAATCAGTAGGCTTTTCTAAATGACAGTCAATAACACAGGAAGCTCAGGTTCACAACGTTTTACTAGTGTACACCAGGAGGCAAAAAACTATACAGTACAAGTATAAGAGTTTTGTCTGACTCTATACAGGAAGCAATTTGTTTATATAGTGTTTACAATCAGCTTTTGCCCACCTTACTGACGTGGTCAGTCACAGGGCATTTCCATCACTATAGTCCGCAATATTCTATTCATACGAAGGTGCTGAGGTAATGCTTTTAAAATGTTTTCCCATGAGAATAACACAGCCTTGCAAGGCACCTGGTCAATTACAGTGTCCTTCTGTAAATGTTGCTCTTTCAAGGTCCCTGGCCTGTTCGAATACAATAGTCAGTTCATTTCTTAATACGTTCCTTTGTCTCTCTGGTAAGGAGTTGTACTCTATCTTCGATAGAGCTCACAAGGCCATCCTCCTCAGTGGAAGGAAAAAAGATATACATGTACATACATTTATTTTTCTCTAACCCAGCAGATAATTAATGCTGAAAGACATAAGCCTGCTGAACTGGTTATTGCCAGCGTCAGAGTTCAATCACACTGCAGCTAAGCTTCAGGCAATTACATGCAAGTTCATTTCTACTACCATATTGTAAAATAGAATAAAATGCATTATATACTATTTGCTTCTAAACTGGCACTTCATATGTGTTTATATATATATTATTCTCACAACATCCATCCGGGCATATGCATGTTATTCCATCCTTTGCGTTGGCCGTGGGTGTTTGGCCGTCCGGCAACGCTACTCTCAACATGTGATGTCCCACCTTCCCCTTCTGTCCCTGTGGCACCCTGTTAGGGCGTCCTGTTTGGTAGGCAGATGTTCCGCTATATGTGTTTGACATGTCTGCATAGCTAATCATCGGTACGGTGGTTGAACATCCCGCCTTGTCCAGATGTGTACAGTTATGTGCACCGTGGCGTGTGCACGCCTATGGGGTTTGGACGGGTCCATACCACATGCGGGATGTACACATTCTGCCGACACATTCACATGCAGCCATTTGCATATCTGTACCTGAGGTGGGTTGTTAACATGTGGGGTACATATTTGCCCGCGTGGCACTGCCTAAGACAATACTTCTTACCACATTTCAGGTATGCCCATTGTGTGTAGGTGTGTAGCTGCGCGAGGCTGCTAGCTGGGTTGGGTGCACAGTCGTACATGGGTGCGGGATACATGCTATGATGGGGCTATTGTGTATTACATTTGCATGCATGGGTTCTGCTTCTGGATATTACACTTAGACATACGCTCCTGTGTATGCGACGAGCACGTTGCTGGGTGTGGTACATGTTGCTATGCACATGTTTGCCTGTGTTTAGGGTATCTTGTTTCCTTCTTGTTGTTATATCGACACGGCTACCCGGCTGTGTACTCTCACTACTGCTGGTGACCATTAGGGTTGCCACCTTTTCCAATGCCCAAAGTGGGACATCTTTTGTAGAAACATCGGATTTTGCAGGACAAAACATACCCCCAGCAAGTAGTGATGAAAGAACTTCACTTTTTTGCCAAAATAAACGCTTATTCTTATAGCATTTGGGTTGCTTATTCTGTTTCTTATAACATGTATGTGTTTCAAATACAAAATAATTGTTTTATGCTACTATTAAGGTATATTGAGGAAATATTTTTGTCCTAAAATCTCAGGACATTTGCCATTTTTCGATTTTTTGGCGGGACACAACTGTCAAAAGAGGGACTGTCCCTAGCAAAGTGGGACAGTTGGTAACCCTGGTGACCATGCCCATGTCGCTACTTCTATGTCGGTGCGGCGCACTGACATGCTGCGGTACACCTTCACTGGGTATGCCCACTGACAGTGCATTGCGGGACGGACACGGTATTATGCGTATCCTTTGTTCCTTGGACGGGTACACTTAGGGCTTCGTGGGTTGTGTTTGCTTCTCCATTTTGTTGGGATGGGTACTATGTTGCATACTCTGCGTGCGGTTCATTTTCCACGGGCCCTAGCTGGTGCGGTTACTATTACGGGCGGCCTGTGGAAGTCAGCACTTTAGGTTGCTCATCGCCTGCCGGCTTAGCCACACCTCCGGACGCATCCTACTTGGGCTCGCTCACGTCCCTACGCACGTGTCTGTGGTTGCGGCGCGCACTCATTACTATGCATATGGCGCTGCTACGCCGCCTATTCACTGCACCGCCGGCGCAAGCCTTACACCGGCCTTGCGCCGAGCTTCATGAATCCCAGGGATTGTTAAACCATAAAACATTTTAAAAGGCCACATATGCTATATTATATCAAATAAAGAATCTATTTTCTAAAATCTCAAATATAAAAAGCATTTGGTACAGCTTATTATAACACTAAACAATTATAATAATAGTCAAAGTGGAAATAATAATTTTACATTCAATTTAATACTCACTTGAATCTTCCAGTTAAATATCTAACTCATACAGAATTATTTATAAAACTTTATCTATGAAAAATGTTTTTAGACCCTTTCAAAATATTAAGCATATATGCTTATATTGTTGTTTTCATCAGTTTACTAAACTTGTTATTATACAGTCATTGTCAACAATAGCATTAATTAAATAAAATTCATCCTTTACCATAAAAAACAAACAAATAATGAGACCATGTTCATCTTTCAGAATAAACCTATATAAAGCTCTAATCTATTATTACGTTGTACCAGTACACGTTAAAATCGAAACTTCGCTCGATTATAAATAAATATTGCACAATGCCCCATTTGGCATGTAACTTATTAGACAATTGCAACAACTGAAGAGACCACACAAATACCTCACAAAGAGGATCCTAGGTGCCTTAAACACTTGTCCTATATGGACAGACTCAAAAAACTCCCACTATTCTCTGTCTCATATCGCCTACTTAGAGGCGATCTCTGCTTGACTTACAAAGGCATGTCTGACCCAGCTCTGTTAGAAATGCTACATCTAAGGAAATCCCAATCCCTCCACACCACACACTCCAGAGACCTCAACCTCATTACCACAATCAACAGAACATGATGGAGGGACAGGTTCATAACCAACCCAAAGACTGCCCATGCTATGGAACAGACTTCTCATACATGTCAAGCAGATCACCTCACTGACCCTCTTCAAGATAAATCTTGATGAGTGAATGACAAACAGAAAATTCACCCCAGGGATAACACCATGGCTCTACTCGACAGAGGCACTGGGAACTAAGTTCAAGTGGCACTATGCCAGGGTAATCCTATGGCTTGGCTTGTAAAGGCCCCAGGGCCATTAGCCTAGTACACACCTATGAACCTATGAGCTGACTGCTGCTTAACATTCACATTTAAGCAATGCTTACACTGGTTAAACATAGCTGAGCATTACCAGCCATTGCTCACCTTTCATTTTATTAAAATGTCAAGATAATAGCTTAATTAATGATTACTGACTTATTAGCAAGTGTATATGATTTACTTTACTTGACGTCCCTCTATGTGCTTTCATTATATTACCATGGGGTGTAACTATACTGTATGGGACACTTGTGTGTACATAGGTGATGTCACATGATAAATGCACTCACACTTACATTTTAGCCCAGCTACACTGCTCTGGTTGACAAATATCAATTACTACATAATTTAAAAAAAAAACATATTAACACCGCATTCCTATCTAAAAATGAATTCCCTGTCTTGGTACTCAAACTGTGAATGCCTGCATATAAAGTCAGGACTCTAACCTCTATGCTATCCCCACATTAGAATTTCAGCTGTATATTTGTACCAGTACACGTTAAAATCTGAGGTGTTTAAGCAGTGCTGAGCAGAGGGCTATAATGTTTGCACCTACTCAGCTATGCTTAAAGAAGCCTTAGCATGGAAAAAAAGAATTTAACTATTTATGTCCTTGTACAACTTTGTTACTCTAGGAGGTTGATGGATATGTGAGGTGGGTGTCTGGGCATTCTGCAGACATCTGTACAGTTTACAACTTTGCCCATATGGCACTTTCAGATGGCAGCCATTTGTGTTTCATTCTTCATACCCTGCAGGAAGTCCATGCTACTGCAAGCCTTTTTATTCTGTCAGCTTTTGGGTTTGTCAGTGCACTTTTTAAAATGTGTCCCTATTTATGTGCTTTTGTCCACCTGTTATTTATGACTTTGTACTGCTTTATTTGTCTAGGAGGATGAGAAATATGCGGGGAAGACATCTGGGCATTCAGCAGACAGCTGTACAGTTAATGGATATGGCCGTACAGCACTTTCACACAGAAGACATTTGTGTTTCAGTCTTCATACCCTGCAGGAAGTCCATACTACTACAACCTTTTTATTCTGTCAGCTTTCGGGTTTGTCATAGCACTTTTTAAAATGTGTCCCTATTAATGTGCCTTTGTCCTCCCATTATTTATGGCTTTGTGCAGTGTCCTTGCTCTAGGAGGTTAAGAGGTATGTGAGGCAGGCGTCTGTGCATTCTGCAGAAACCTTTACAGTTGAGGGCTATGCATACCTCTCAACTGTACAGATTTTCTCAGAATGCCCAGATTGTTGCCTCATATTTTTGGCCTGTTTCTGATCAAACTGTGGTTTTCTGGCAAGTCATTGAGGACTGCAGTCAGGAATAATGGCATACATTTGAGTTTCAAACTTCTATCCTTCGGGAAACTCATGCGAATACATAACCCATTTTCTATCAACTTTCTAAGTTTGCAAGAGCTATATTTAAAAAGTGTCCCTATTTTTAGGGCTTTGTCCCCCCATTATCTGTGTATTTTTCCAGATTTCTTGCTATAACAGGTTGTGAGGTATGGGGCTATGGCCGTACGGCACTTTTACAATGCAAGGGGTGTGTGACAGAACCTGTTACACACGCTATATATTGCTTTCTTGCTCCACTATGTATTTCAGTGTCAACAGACACTGAAATACTAATTTATTTCTTTTCAGTGATGGCAGACACTGAAATACTGGCATAATATTAGAGACGTTCTCCAATATTATGCCAAACTGCTTTTAGAAAGTGCCGTACGGCACTTTCTGAGTGCAAGGGGTGTGTGTGTTAATTGTGCGAGCACACTGTGCGTGACTACTGGAATGTGCCCCCTGCACTCGTTCAGTGTTCGTGCCCATACAGCCCTCATCAGTAGCGCACCTTCATGAATATGCAAGGCATGCTGCTGTTAAGGCTATGTGGAAATGGACACGGTTCACTCCATGCAGGAATAGCACTATTCCTGCACAGAGTTTATTGAATCCCAGGGACCATCCTTTCTGCAATAATCTGATGACTTTCATAGATATCATCCATGCTATGTAATCCAATAAATGTAATAGATAGCATCATTGCTGAAGTAATCTGATGACTTAGATATCATTGATGTAATCTGACTTTCATAGGTATCATCATTGCTGTAATAATCCAATGACTTTTGCTGATATCATCCTCACGGTACTAATCCAATGACTTTCAATGATATGATCCTTGCCATAGTAATCTGCCGACTTTCATAGATATCAATTCTGCTGTAGTAATCCAAAGACTTTCATAGATATCATCCTTGCTGTAGTAATCTGATGACTTTCATAAATACGATCACTGCTATAGTAATGTGATAACTTTCATAGATGCCATCATTGCTGTAGTAATCTGATGGTTTACTAATAGCATCCTCTTTTTCAGGGCTGACAATGACTGTCTTGTGCCTGTAGCATTGTTTACATATATTTACTGAATAGCACCATTGTGTTACTATATGTGGTGATATAATTTCATCTGTTAGATATATGGCTGATGGTATTGACATGATATTTAATGTTAGCTTACATTCTTTTCTTTCTAATTACTGTGTTGTCCAAAGAGTGTGCCATTGAAATACCTCTGTGATTAATGGTCATATGGCAGTTCTTACAATGTACTGTGTACACTTGTTTAGTTACATAAGTGTGTTTTGGCAACAACTTACTAATCATTTTCACTACATTTGCTTGTTTTTTTTTTCTCAACTGATTAGTACTGAACATATTATCTGCCAGAGTCTGTATTATCCTGGGCATGCTTTCAGTATTACTTCTCCAGCACTCTGTAGATGTGCACAATGCATACAGTCCTGTGCTGGCTAATATGGTAATTATGACATTTTTATTTGTTTTTACAGCTAGTTTCTTTCATATTTTTCATTTTCTTCTCCATATTTTATACTATTTTTCGCAGAGCTACTCAGGCATGAGTCACATTTGTTAAATAATACTGGTTCATATTCTTCAACATTGTCTTGTAATTGGGTCCTTAGGGCTCACTGTAGATACCATAAACTGCTGTTACATATTTTTAAGAACTGCATATGAATCTTTATGCTGGAGTACTTTGATGTTTGCCTTCTTACATTGCAGTTAAGGGATATGTGATGTTTTTACAGTATACACAGAGAACATTATCTGTTTCCTTAGTTACTCATTTTAGACAGTATTATGAAACTGGTATTGTCATAAACCCTGCAGCTTTGTTCAGACATCCAGCTACTACCATTCATTATGCAGACTGACATTTTGGACTGATAACTTACAGATCTGTATTCAATATGGCAATATGTCCATTCAGAATTTTTTCGTTGGAAATTCTGTACAACAAGCCATTGCTAGATGAAATTTTGTAGTTACTGCATAAGATTAGGTACTGTACATTAATTTCAATTTATATACATAGGCCATACCTGGGAAATGGTATAGTTTGTCATATAAAACACCAATTTTAACATTTTGTAGCAATCCATACCATTGGAGAAAAGGTAAGTTTAGCGTATAATTCATGGTAATTGCTGAATAACTTTATTCTGACAATATTATAAACATTGTATTTAAATGTCATGTATTCTGAATTTCAACATTAGGTATGATTACATTGCCACTTTACTCATTCTGACATGCGCGCATGCACACACACACACACACACACACACACACACACACACACACACACACACACACACACACACACACACACACACACATATTAGAGCATACTGTTTTATTCATAAATGTTTGCCAGACATGATTGTGGCTCTGGCAAAGTGAATAAAGTACAGAGTGTGCCTTTTCCAATCCTTAGTCCTAAATAGCTGAGAAAGGAATAATCAAAAGGCTAAGTTTAAAACACCTTACTTTCCACAAGGACTTCAAATAATAATAATGAACCAAGTTATAACAAAAGAAGCATGACCGCTGTAATGCGTTATGTGATATGTGAAAAGAAATCACCTTGTATCACTAATCAACAGATAATCATAGGCCTGCAGAGGGCAAGTATACATTTCTATGACATGTGGAAAATGTTGCATAGTACTGCAAAATAAGTTATTTTATGGTTTCAAAAGCTGCTATTTTTCATAAAATATAACTGTGGTATCCATAATAAATAATATCTTGCATTATCCTTTGGGCATTGTAACATAATTTCAGAATTAATCTCTGCTGAGTTTGACTGTTTCTGTCTCTCTCTCTATAAATATATATATATATTTTTTCAATGTATGTCACTTGCTGTGAGAGATTATACATTAAATGTTTGACAAAATTAGGCAACGCAATTTTTTTCGATTTTTTTAAAAACAGAAGTCTTTCTTACTAGAAGCAATCTTAGATGCACAGTTGCAATGATGCATTTATGGGAAATTATAATAACTTGGACAAGATGAAAGCTGCAATGTATTAAAATTAATACATCAAGATATTCTTCTTGCAAGGTTTCTTTGTTAGTATAGTGATAATCTCTCAAGCCATGGTTTATGATTCATTCTTTTATTTGTAAGTATCATGCACTGCTTATTAAAAAGGAAAGTAATTTCTAAGAAGTAATATCTGCATCTCTAATTTGCAACCCAGAGTTTTCCTGAAATGTAGTTGCACTGTGCCTTTAAGTTTTCATTATATTTCAGATAGATCCTCTAATTATGTTACTTCGGAGACAGACTGAGAAAAAGAAAGGTAGACAGATAAATATAGAATATGCAATGGCCTAATGCTGAAAGGAACATTTATCATCAGAGGTTGGGGTTAGGACCATAACTCACAACTGACACAATTGCATATGATTTATGAAAGCCAAAACGTTTGGAAGAAATGGCAAAAAAATAAATTTAATTTACCATCACACACTAAATTATAACTACATTACTACATGCAGTTGATGCATATTCCTTTTTTTCTGTTATAGTCTTTCACTGTTGTAAGCGTGCATACGGCATATAGAACAATAGATTTTAATGGATTCTCAGAAACATTGGAGTGCCATTCAAGGACAAGTCGAATGCAAGAAGAGATACTTTGCTATCATTGCAGTGATATTTTGCAATGCAGCAGCTGCAGCTCTGAATTAAATTGGAGATACGCTATGATTTATAATTTTGTACGAAGTCGGAAAATGTTGTTTCTAGCTGTGATATAAAATGACTTGTACATTTGCTGTCATATATTTTACTATACTTTTTGTATTACTGACTATAGTAAGATTCAGACAGTATGGCATCTCGCATCTAAAATGGCAATGACAGAAGAAGCACAATTTATAAGTGACTACAGTGAAAGTAAATATCATAGAAAAAATACTCTAGTTGTAAACTATAAAGATGCATGATAAGCTGAAAAAGAAAGGAAAATTGATGTCTGTCCAAACCTAAGTGTATATTTATGAAACTTCACTATATTACCTAGAGCCCAAGAATAACAATATTAGATCATGATAGATATTATGAAAATAGTATGAGAAAATGTATCCTTGGGGATGTTGAGGAACTATTTAGAAATAGGTGCATATAGATAAATAAAGTTCTTCTCTGCTAAAAGATAATTTTAGCAGGGATGAAAGGAGTCGGCTTTTATAACAGTATGTAAAAGGGCTCAACAGAATATAATAATTGTTTCTCGGTGTCATTGTACAGCACTTTCCCCCCAAAATATGTGAGAAAACTGTATATCAGATCATCAGGCCCGTTTTGTTAACAGTATGTTTTTTTTTTTTTTTTTTTTTTGCAGTGTCATAGCATGGATGTTATATTGATATTCATACTGCATTCTATGTATCAGCTTCAATATAATGATGTTTTAGTTGAAATATTATTTACTGACCTTTCTAGTGGTATTTTCATTGCTTGCCTTGACAAAAACCTTTCTGCTGTCAGTAAGGTATCAGATGGAACTAGTTTGTGAAGCTGAGATGCATCCTATGTATAGGAACATGCCTGTGGGACTACATTAGGTGCTTTAGAGGGTGTCCTAGGTGCTAAAGGATTATACCTTAGACATCTTCATAGTATTAATGAGCAGTACATCACAATTCTCTGTTAATGCAAACTAAAATGTTTATACAGATAATATGGCTATTATGTTGTATGTTACTATTAGTTTTTAAACATTTACAAAATGGCTTGTTATTAGGTATGACTCGTTAAGGACCCATAACCTGCATACTGATTTAAAGAAATCTGAAAGTTCATTTTCTTTCATTTTTCTTTAAAATTGTGTTAAGCTAAGATGGTGTTTGTGTTTATTAGTTTAGCTTGGTTTATACAGGTATTACCTACCAGCTCTACTACTGTAGAGGAATATGGCTCTTACTATGGCCTAGGCAAACTGGACTTTATTACTAGATCCAGTCTGGCTACAAGATTATGGGCATGTTATGTGAGAGGATACTGCGGAGTTTAAGTTTTCTAAGAAAATAAAACAAGAAAGAAATAACAGGTGATATCTTTTCCAAAAAAGAACAGTTATATGCAGACCCATTATTTTCTTGATTATGTTACAAATATGTGTTTTTGTATTTATTTTTTGAATGTGTACATTGTCAGTATGCGATATAAATTAATGAAAGCTACTTTGGTCTTGTTTAAAGAAGTTTTGACTGAAAAAAAAATCACTTAATCATTTTTCAAACCTTGGTCATGAGGAATCACCTATGTCAATAATTTCATTAATTCTCTGGAAAATGTACTTTCTTCTACAACTCTCTATATTGTGCTTTACATGTGTATTGAATAGTTATGCAGTCAAACAGGACATTTCATGCAACCAATTATTAGACTATTTTTTATTATCTGCTCAGTATATAAAAAAAAAAACTCTATGAGTCACATACTAATGATGTTATTGACAGTTAACTTTCTACTTTGCATATCCGAACAGATAATGCACAAACACATTCTTATGTTAGAGATTGACCCAGAACTATAATGTTCAATTTTCAGTAAAATGCATCCGGAAAGATGAGTGAAGTGACTGACAGAAATATTTGGTTTATTACTGCTAACAGTGACCACATTTTAGAACTCATACCATTACATATAACTGGCGGCTGGCTGCGGTGGTGGTGCTGCGGCACCGTTTGTCGCCTCAGAGTAAGACGCTATCCGGTTCGATTCTCAGCTAGAGCGTCTTCTGCGTGGAGACATGCGTGAATGGGCGTACTTTCGTTGAAGGTTGTGCGTCAGGCCTGGCAAGCGGGTAGGTAAAAATCAACTGCCAATCACTAGCGGACCGGAGTTCCGCTGTGGCGACCCCTAACGGGGAAAAGCCGAAAGACACAAACAAACCATTACGTATAACTGGCAATTCCATGCTTCAATAGTGTTTTCTGTTTATCATGCAGACTGTAGAAAAAAAACCTTTAATAAGATTGTGCTGCATTATTCCATGTATCGTTTCAAACTTGATTTTCAATTTCCTTCGGTTTTCGCACAATTTTGACAGCGTCAGTAAACCATTCTATCATTCCAGTCAGGTATTCAGGCACCTCATCATCTTCAAAGTAGGATGGCATTAGAAATAAATAATTATTTATGATAATAGCAGCAAGATTTAATGTGCAGAATCATTCCTGAGATATTCCAGTCAACTATTTCAGTCAAAGTTTCAGATTCTAAACAGTTATTGTGAATTGCTTATCCTCTTGAAGGTACAAATAACTAAAGTAAGGGAGTAGTACTTGAGTAGTACATTCTATGCAAGTGGCATAAAATCCTTTTAATGCCACAAGTGTTGAAGTAAGTGCATTCATCAAATGAATATAGTAAAGGGCAATTGCTGAGAGGGGCAAGTGATATTGAAGATGGGCAAATGCATCATCCTCTGCCTTGCCATGTCCAAGAATAAGTCATGCCATCAACAATTATTGCATAATGGGTCATTCCATATTCTGAATTATGTTTTTAACTAGGACATTGTCTTATTAGTAATTTATAAGGAATGTTGCCTACAATTTAGACTGCACATAATCATGAAATGAAGACTCCGAACAATGCAATATTATCCATAACCCGATTCACCAGTGCCTGTAATACTGGCTATGACCATTATTCAATAAAACTTCTGGAAGGCTCACATGCTTTCATTGCCTCAACTCTGTGGAAATATGTATTATGATAATATATGGTGACAGGTGCTAAACTGTTAAGAGGAAACAAGTTACATGAAGACTGACAAAACCATGACTCGCATTGTAAGTATCATACCTGATATTGTGCATATTTAATTACTCATACACAGATTACACATCTGACTTCTATGAGATTAATTTTTCTACACTGATGCCTTTATGTTTTATACTTTTTGTTTTATAATATAGTACATTATGTCATGTTAAACATTTTCCATATCTTTTTAGTGAACAGGGATAGCTGTTTATTTATCACAAACATTTTCCTTTGACTGGTTAGAGGCATGGCTTAGATTTTTTAGGAATTGTTCTACACTTGTGAAGTTCATAATTTGTCAGCTCTTAATTTTAATACACTATTACTAGACATGGTGTCATTTAACGCAAGAAGTTGGGCTGCATTAAGCCACAGCTGCCAAATCAGTTCTCTGTACTCTCAGTTCAGTTCCCGTGCCCCCCCCCCCCTGAATTGGGTGAGAACATGCTCAAGAATAACCGACAACTAATTGCAGTACTATTTGTCCCGGTCCCCTTCAACAACACACATCACACCAAATGACATTTGATGACCTTTATTAAATTTCCATACATAGCTTAGATCACCAACTTTATTAATTACAACTATTCATGATATAATTGATTCTAAATACAACATAACATCCTTGTAATGTTAATCAGGGCAGCGTACCTACTCACCCTGCCCCAGTAAGCAGCTTTCATACCTCCACTCACTTACTTTACTTATGAAGCAGCGTCCCATCTCACTTCATACACCATTCATTGTAATGTTAATCAGGGCAGCATACCTACTCACCCTGCCCAACAAGCAGGGTCCATACCTCTGCTCGCTTTCTTTACTTATGAAGCAGCATCCCAGCTCACTTCATAAACCATCCATTGAATTACCTTCCACCAAATAAGCACCATCCTTACCTCAGTTTTCTTATCTATTCAGCAAGCTTCCTCCAACTACTCATTTCCTTTCCCCAGATCCTTGAAATGAACATCCAGACATCAGAGGGGGAACAGAAGAGGGCAAGCCTATCCCTGTTCTCCATCTACCCCCACTGATAAATAACCCTACTCCCCACCAAAGAAAAGAGGGAGGGTGGTTGGGTAGCAACTTCACTCCAAAATGTGATTGCTTAACCCAACTACACTAGACTAAACCTCTTAAGCCCCTCCCCATCATTATCTCATTTCCTCCCAACCATCCCTGCCTCCACTTAACCATTTCACCTCCCCAACCCACTTAACTGCCCCTAATATTAACCTAACCCCCCCCCATGAAGATGTCCCGGGAAAACTTAGTTTGTTGCCAAACTTCATTTATACTGCAGAGTGTGTATAAAAAGTACATTATTGTTATTTTATTTTCTATATCGTAGTTCTACTCATAAATATGTTTGTGCATGGTTCTTTCCCCTTTACTCACATAAAAATAATGACAGTTGTAACAGAAATATAAAAAAAATCACTACTGTTCTGTCACGTATATATTTTCCATTAAATATTATTCCATTTCTTAATATGTAACTCTTCAGTTTTGGCCTTTTATAGTTGAACTTATACTGTCTAGAATGGTCACATTTCACTTGTCCCGCCCAACATATATTTTGCATATAAAAGGCATCCAAATATAAAGAAAAAAATGTAAAATTAAAGGCACTAAAAGCAAAGGGTAGTTTGAGCACTAGAAAGGGTATGTTAAAATTATGAGGTGCCAAATTATGAACTTCAACAAATGTAGAACTTCTACTGTATTATGTGTGTTATCTATAAATATTTCCCTGTTTTTAATTGTTCATTTCCTTGGTATGATGGAATGTTAACAAAAAAAAAATCATTCAGAATGTCACTTTATAATTAACTTAAGAGGTACTCTATTTGGATTTTCAATATGTGATTTATTATCATTATCATTATTTTTTATCTTAGTGGCAAGTGCACGTTAAACCAAGCTAGTAATTTAATCATGTGAATATTAAATTGGGTTATTTAAACCTGTGACATCAATTTCACATGAAATTTGGATTTTTTTGGATGAAACCTTAGCTTTTATAAAGTTCTTTATTGATTTAATGACCTTGTGGAATTCTTGAGAGCTGGAGCGTGTGTCTTGTGGCACTGGTGTATTTTGTTTTGGTTCTGAGTTTTCTGGCACTGGAAGCTTCTTTGTGTTTGTGTTTAATCTCTTTATGTACAACAAATAAATAATTCAAATAGGAAATATGTATGATGAGAAAGAATCAGATGGAGAATCAGAGTGGACAAAAACATCAAATAGTTGAGTCAACTAAACTTTCCCAGTTAGAACACTGTTTCTTAAATATTTTTAGGCATCTTAAAAGCAATTACATTTTCCTAGTGACAGGTAATAAAAAGTCAACAAATAATTCGGTCAAAAGCTATAGAACCCACCAATATTAAAGCAGAAGCAGCAAACTTTTTCTTATGGTAAAATACAGATTACGACATAATATAAACTGAGTAAATTAAAGACTTATAAATAGAATAGAATAGATTGATCTGCTTTTTTCTAATAAAAATTCCCAAAATCCACAACAAAACTAGAGATGGATCCATCACAAATGATCATGTCTCCTTTATTGAGTTAGCTAGTTATTTATTTACTTATTTGTTCGTTTGATCAATGCATACTATGATTAATCAAACCCAAAGCATTTAAAACACTGAGTGCAAGCCCACTGCAAGCTTGACAGGCTAGGAAGCCCCTACAGCTCCAAACCATACATACCAACTGTGAGACTGTACAAATCTAGAGAAGAGAGAGAAAGTGAAAAAAGCACTGTACTCACCTTAGTGATCACCTGTGAGCATGGTCACCATGACAGTATATAGGAGATCTATTAGGGCAAACAGTGGGGCTTTCATATGGGCAACTTCTTCCAGCATTAGTATTACAGTGCATATAAGTAATAACATTATCTGTGATGAAGGTAATATAAACTTCACGGAATTCTGAGACTGAATAACACTGAGTTGGCTTAAATTACAGTAGTCTCCGAACACTGAAAATCAGAACAATACTCTAAAAAACATCAGTGTATGAAAAAGGGGACATTAAGAATGACAACCAAAAATATTGAAAAATAAACTTTTACTACAATGACAATATGAGCACTTTCATTTTATCCAGAAGACTTCATCAGACAAAGAATTATATACCATTCATGTCTGTTATACTGTATTAACATCATAGGATCACATACATTACATAACCTATTGAAGGATATAAATGCCATATAAATATATACAATTAACTTTCCTTTTCTTTTTTAATCAAAGCTGGCTAAAAATGACTAGACACATTTAACTCAGGAAAGCAAATGGCAATCGATTTAGTTTGTCATTGCATTCTCTGCATTCTAATTCTCCCGGCCCTTTATTTCCCTCCCATGTTTCAACTCTATCCAGAACAAGCAAAAAATTCTTATATTTCTTACAATCTTTTCTATGTCTGTAAAGTGTATTCATCTCATTTTTTTTATTGTGACTGAATAATAATGCTCATATATTATTTCTGTTAAATTACACGTATAATAACATTCACATCGTAGACAAGTCGCTACATAACTCATGAAATCAGAAGTGCAAGTGTAAAACTCTTTTGCCTTATAATTGTTCTAAGTAGAAATTAAAAAAAAAAAAAACTTCCCATTCCAAAATATACTTATATCAACAACATTTGTAACATTTTAACATTTGGAAGTTCCTGCTTTTCTTTTTTTCATTCTTTTTCAGTTTCATTCTCAAAATAAATATTTAAACAGTATTTACAACTCATGCAGTTCCAAATAAAGTTATACCCTCTCCAAAATTCAATAATACATTTAAATTTACTTGTAAGAATAACTACTTTAGTTGGATTCACTTTACAAGCCATATAGACCCCTCAGTACATAATGATATGTAAGAGCCTTGTTAAATAGGTGGGCAAATCTCAAAGAAAACCGATTACCTATTCCTGCATTTCCCCACTCAATCCCTAATAACTCCTTACCTTAAGTCTTCTTCTACCTACTCATGCTATTTTCTAGATTAATGTATCTTCTTCACATCTCATTCAATTCTTCCTTTCCAAATTTGAAACTGCTGTCTTGTCTCTTGTATTGTTATTTTTTTTCAAAGCTTACATGACTTGTTTATGTCATCATGCATGCTCGTTAGTCTTATGTATGATATTAAGTAGATAACTCTATGATTCTGTAGTTTTCATTGAAATGTAACTCTCATTTTTTTTATAATTTTCATTACAATCTGTATAATGTGCTTTACTTCAGAATCATATACCTTTAAACTTACCATTATTAAATGTTGCCTTTGGCCTATGTCATGGCTGAAATGAGTTTTTGGTCCAGCCAGCCTACCAAGTCAAGTTTTAACTTAGATGTAGATGGGAGTACCCATTCCTTGTGTAGGGATCTTCTGGAGTCTATTTACTAATTCTGGATATACTACGAAGATGCACATGTGCTTCCCTAATGTCTCCAACTAGCAGCTTCACTCTTTCAGGATTCACAGTTCCACTAATACATTTTATAAACATGACCCCTTGTGGTACTATGCAGAATCCTGAAAAAAAGCATTCCTTATTGCTTAGCATTCACTTTACATTATTCAACCAATTGGCTATAGATCTGGGAGAGATTTCATAATACTGGAGCCTCAAACCATTCAGGATTACTTCAGTTTTTATATTAATAACAGCCTGAATGTTGTTCTTGATTTTTGCAGCTAATAGCAGACTTTCATATCAGAATATGATCTCAGAAAACCAGCGAACAGGTGATAATGATGATGCATGATGTACAGCTTCATATGACATGATTTACAGAGACTGCCTACACCTGCACACAGTCACATGCAGGAGACATTTAAGGTGTCCCAGACCACAAATGAAGACTCTGTCTTTATGAGCTTGGAATAAGTGATGTGGCACTGTCGGAATTTGATCTTTAAAATCTGATGTATGTCCTACCATAATATGAGTTGAAGAATCAAGGATCTAAAGGAAGGCATCATTCCCATAGTCAGCATTAAAATCTCACAGTCGGGATAAAGATGGTGCTTGATTTACAAATTAGTAATACAGGTAACCAAGTCTTTTGAAGCAAAAAATATTATTTATCCTGCTAGATGTGCTCCAATGGTGTAAGTAAGAGACAAATGTCCAGTGAACTGAAACTGTTACTATACCAATATACACCAAGGCCAGATCAGCAGGTGTTGAGTTTAAACATTTAGTCAAAGCATATAGGAAGCTGTAAAATAAAAAGGAGAGAGTATGCAGTTCAGGTTATAGTTGACTAGGAATGGGTGCTGTAACTATGTATGTGTGTGCATGTATGTGGAAGTGGATAATAGATATATGTGTGTGTGTGTGTGTGTGTGTGTGTGTGTGTGTGTGTGTGTGTGTGTGTGTGTGTGTGTGTGTGTGTATGTGTGTGTGCCTGCCAGAACACAGCCACAGGAGATGCTGTAAAACTTTGTTGAGCTCATATTGACAACTCCAGGATGCCCAGAAGAGATGGGGGGTTCTAGTGCATGCCTCATCCATGAAAGGTCCCTCATCTGGTAAGGTTATAGGCCCTGACAAGCCCTTGCCTAAAGGTAGGCAGGCTGCATGAATGAGAACAATGGCTCATACATGACATACCACTTGCATAAGCTCCATGCTCTTATGGAGATCTACATTTGTCGATACTCACCTCCACACTAGATAGTATGCTGGTGATGGAGGTGTTACTTTGCATGTGCCTGACATAGGGATCCCCTGTCTATGATAGCTGTTAGCACTGGATACAGAATTTCTACGGCCATGTGACATGTGCACTACTCAGGGGAAGCCTTTACATTTTCCAGTTAAACAGGCACTGCTTGTTTCTGGCCATAGTTTCCTGCAACAGGATCAGTAGGTATTGTAAATTTCTCATTGGGCAGCTGAAATTGATATTTTATCATAAGAATGTTGCTGCACAAGTGCTTTTTGGATTATATTTGAGCAAAGAACTTGCACCTATAGGTTTTTGAAAAACAGTGCTATATTCAAACCTCAATGCTGAGGCAAAAAGGCTTATATACTTTAAGACTGTGGTATCAAGTTCAGTTTATTTCTTTTTTCTAAATTGCCTCCTGAGTATGCTTTTATGTTTGAGCTGAAAGAATTAACAATGACATATAGTAGACAAGAGCATAAAAATGCAAATGACTGATAATTTTCTTCAATGATTTTTCTTAAAATCGTATTCTGACTGATAGATGAGAAAACAGTAAGTCATTAACACAATAATGCTGTTGTAGTCCATGTGACTAACAATTTTAAGTATTATGCCTGTCTTCACCAGCTACTTGAATGATACACTAGTAATCTGAATACTGTGTCTGATTCCCAGATTGTGATACCATACATTTATTACCAGTTTCACTAAAAATTAATCATGACACTGTTGTCTGATTTTTGCTAATACACACATTTTATTTTCAAACAGCACAACTGTCTATAAACATAATTATTCACTAAATAGGTCATAATACTGCTATTTAAATGTCTCATCACAAATGTAAGCATATTATCACAGCACCAGAGATAGCAGCATCAGCTGTGGCATTCCTCAAAATAAGAAAATAAAAACCCATTTGTGACCTTACACCTAGAACCACGTGAGAAGATGCAATCGGGATGTGTATGATGTGTCTCTTGTGAGCATGTTATCTTGTTAGTGAAGGTAGAAGTGTTGATAGCATGTGCCTTTATGATGGCCCTGCACACAGTCTGTGTCATGGACATCATAACAGCTAGTTTAGGTAGGCTAGTATCAATGGCATCTATGTCCACCATCACCCTGAAAGCCCTCCCCATACTCAGTTGAGCTTGTGGCAACCAAAGAGAACTGATCCATAGGATGAGACATCCCTTCCTATTAGATCTGTTTGCAGCTCCCTGACATTCAGTTCTACTTGTGTATCTGTGGTGGGTTCCATAGGCACAGATGCTGTGTCCATTGAGGGGGTATGGGATTTGAATTGCACATTCCTCATCACAGACAAAAGTCCCCCTGACTGTGACAAAACTTAATTGCTATCATTGTCAGTGTCTTCTCCAACATGAGGCAGTGGTACAGCTACAGTGCAGGAGCCCAATAGTACGTCACCTGTGAAGACACCTAACAGAAATACTAACAATAAATAATGTCCATTTCCAGTACTTTAATTCCAGTGAATGAATGCTAAAAACTGCATATAGTAGTAGAGTATAAAATATAGCTCTTATATTATACAACCAGTGTTCTAATGCTTAAGTATCAGTGTTCCTAGATAATAAAGAAAATTACATTTAGTGAATGGCAGTACAGTTCACATTTACCCAGCATACATTAACCTAAACAATCACAGATATATACTTAGGGCATCTCTGATGGGGATTACTGAAGCCTG